>NC_143428.1:7626428-7932500 GCF_059467195.1 Physcomitrium patens | reverse complement strand
TGATTATTCTTTATAGAACTTATTTTTAGATGGAAAGATAATGTTATAGACATACATATTTACCTAGATTAAAAATATTTGATAGAAGATAAATATAGATAGATTTGATATTGTCTTATGGCAGAGCTTTTTAGAAGCTTTATAGATGTATATTTCATTTTATATATGTTTATAATTGATTGATAGGATAGAAATTTGGCTAATAAATTAGCTATATATCACATGTATAGGTAAGTTATGGTACAAGCTAAAAATATGACATTATTGTATTGTGATTCAATTACAATGTAAAAATAATGCATATATATATATATATATATATATATATATATATAATTTAATATAAAATATGGTAAGAGCTACATTATCAAATTTTAATTAGTTACAAAATATGATTAAATTACTACTTTAAAGCTATGAGTTTAAAATAGCTACTATTGATGTTGATTTTATGTTAATAATATTTTTTATACATTTAGATCCACCTTTATTAGATATTGGTGATTCTTGAAATCTTATTTTATTTCTTTTATTTGTTATTTAAGACACATAATATATAAATTATATTAGAAAAGGATTAAAAACAGATTTTTTTATAAAAAATAAGAATTAGGCCATCCGTAAGGATAAATAAAGATAAATGATGAGAATTTCTATTTCAATTAACCAAAAGTCATGTTCAATGGACTTTAAGGAAGATACTTAAGATCTTATTAGGAATTAGGATTACTCTTTTAAAAATATTTGAACATTAGATGCTAAGATCACTAAGTTTAGGATTTTGAATATGGTTTTGGTACAAAATTTGTGTAATTTGGAGATTTAGTAAAGGAAATATAAGCACTCAAAGTCAAGATATTGATTTTGTATCTATTATCATTCTTTAGGAGATAATGCATACATAAAGAAAGCAATGAAGCATCAACAATTAGAATTGAAGAAAAAACTTTCTTAACTATATTTTATATATATTATTTAATAAATTCTAAGTTAGAATAAAGGCGATATTAGAAGTTGAAGTCAGCACTTGGAATCTAAAGGTAGTAAATTATCCAATTTTCTAGTAGTTGTGTTTTGAATTATATCTCAATCAATTTGATAAGATTTTGACTCAATTTTTTTTTAAATGTATATTATTATGTTATTAAGCTATATACAAATTTTTGTGGCATTTAAATATTGGATTTTTGAGATATAAAGAAAATAGTACTCAATTGCTTGTAAATTTGGATTTAAATTACCTACTAGGATTTCTAAGATGCCAAACAATTAATAGTAAATTTATGGTTTATTCTATTTGTAGTAAAGCTTAAAAATATATTCTATATTATCTAAAAATTCAAAAAAAATTAAATAGTTGAATTATGAGATATGAAAATTTTAAATTAGAAAAAAACATTGCTAAAAAACATGTTTTAAAAATAATTTTGCTATAATTTGAACATTTTATGAAAAATAAAGGGATTTTTTAGAGTAAAGACTATATATATATATATATATATATGTGATTTCTCGTTTTACTTATTCCGAAGGAAACCTCCCAGCATAAATCCGTATAGGGAGGATTCGAACATGGAGAATGACTAGTTGCTTAAGCGTTCACGTTAGGGTCATAAAATCAATTACCTCATAAATGTATCATCTCTATTTCCAATATCTGAACACACAAAGAAACTATAATCTCCTCCTTCACCTTATCCATCTCTTCCTTACAGCAATTCAATCATACCAATAACTTCTATTTCTACCAATATATTCACCTTCATAATCTCCAACTGTAATACTGCGCCCTCACAGCTTTCAGTACACAATTACCCTCGTTCCAATCACTGGAATTCTTCACACAGAACTCCCATTCACATTACAGTGTTTCACACAAACACAAACTCATTCTCTGTGTTGAACTACAATCACATTTCAGCATTCAATCTTTCTTCTTCTCAAATAATACTAATTACATTTCCATTCCATAATTCACTTCACAATATTCAAAAACTTTCAATCCTCTTATTCAAAGAAAATAACAAACAAAAGAAAAGAGGTAGCACCAAGCTTACTCCGGCTCACAACTCTCACAATCTGGCATTTTCTTCCCCTCTCCCATCCTCCTTATACTACTCCGAGATACCAACTCCTATACTACAGATGATAACTACTTTTCCTGACTATTCATCCATTCTACCTACTGAACCACCTTTTCAACAGTTATCTATCCCTGTTTACACTATACACTAGGTATCTACATTCTGAAAATAACTACTTATTTTACATAGCCCTACTCCTAACTGTGCAGTGTCCTCGTAAACACTCAATTGATACCTATCTAAAAATTATCTAACAAAATTCTACAAAAATTATGATCCCTCTCACCTATTTAATTAATCAATTGTCGCAGTATTTGTTATTGGTTCTATCGATTCCGGTTCCAACTGAAAATCTTTGTCATCCTCCAATCCTTCCATTAACTCTTGCCTCAACTGAGCTGAAAGGTCTTCATTGTACTCACCTAATTCACAGACTTGAGCTTCCAATTTCAGGATCTGGGCCTCTCTCAATTCCAACTGGCGTTGAAAGTGATTCCTCTCTTCTGAAACTTCGGAAACTGGCAACGTCGATACTTGTGGTTGAGCAATATGGACTAAATCCTCTGCCAATCTTGTCACCTCGGCATTCAAGGCCTCAATTTCAACCCTTAATCGCTCCGTTTCACATCTGTATTGGTCACTCAATACC
Organism: Physcomitrium patens; assembly: GCF_059467195.1. Lineage (NCBI taxonomy): Eukaryota > Viridiplantae > Streptophyta > Bryopsida > Funariales > Funariaceae > Physcomitrium > Physcomitrium patens. The sequence goes on along the minus strand of NC_143428.1, from coordinate 7,929,767 downwards.
AATTTTTCTTACGCCAATAACTCGGTCTTTTCTCGTTCTATTACCAATTGATCCTTCACTTTTTCTAGTTCCAAAATTGAATGACTGCGAGCCTAGAATAGTTCTTGCCTGTGGATCTCCACCATGTACTTTCTTTCTTTCTCTCAAGCTTCCTATTGTTCCCCAATTTGTCGCTCCAATAGCAGCTTGGATTCTGCATTCACCTGAATGATCCGTTCTTGCTCTTCAATTCTTCGTGTCTACTTTGATATCACCTTTTTGCTTGCCTCTAATTCCAGTTTACCACTGCCCTCTACATCCAATGCTCGTACCATGTAATGTATTTGTGAAATGCTTTTCAATAAAGAATTTATAAGTTGTACGCCTTCTGACAGTCGGCCCTGTGGAAACGCTAATTGATTGATATCTAACAACATCGAGACTTCATTCTCCTCCTCCACCACCGAACAAATCGAATCCGTTTTTGGTGCCATTGGACGACTGGATTCTCCAATTTCATGTATTACCTCCATTGTATTGACATTCTGTGCCAACAAATTCCGTTCTCACTGTGGAGGCATTGGCACTAGTTTAGAATTTCCCTCTATTGATGATGTTTGTCGCAATGTGTATGCGATCACAACATACACATAATTAGAATATAGCAACGCTGTAAACTTTCCTATTTTGAGCTTGGCTCCCATTTTTGCATGAATACGGATTGCTACATAAGCTGCCCAATTGAACACCATCCCTTCAATCGTCCCTACCGCTGCAAACATTAACCGTCTTGACATATATGTGTTGTGTCGATACAACCCTAGATGCCTGAGCACAAAGCGTAACCATTCCATGAGCTCTGGTGTAATTGCCTCAGCCGTCCGCCAACCTTGGTTCTTCTCAAACGATGACATGCCACTTTTGAAATAACTTCCCGGTCGGAAGTCACTGGATTCTTCAGCACCCACCGCAATCTCTCCAATTGGAAGAAATAGTACTTTTTTGAAGATCTTCTCATCAATATCGATAATGCACTCTTGTACTACGCTCAATCTATTATGTGGGTCATAGTTCGCGATGTATTCTTCCACTAATGCCACATTAATTGAAGGCAAACTATTTGACCTTCGCAAAAATTGAAATATTTACGCGTTTTAAAAATCTCATATTTTCCTTGGCATCCAACAAATCTCCAACTTCATAGGCTCCATATTTGTAACGATTACTACGGATGGTGGTCCTAAATTGCGTTTAGCTTTCACATTTTGGCCACTTTTCTCTCTGTCCGTAGCTCTCTTTGCACTCTCCATCGCTATGACACTTACTCTTTCAAGCTCTAACTATCAATACTATGCTTCAGTATTCCAAAACACCTAAAATTATAACACCAAAAAGAAACAATAACAGAATGCGACACCTGAGAATGACCGTAAATGGCTGCTCCACTCCTATTCTTTTACCTAGTGGTGATAATGACAACATGTTACCCCTATTGTCCGTTTCTCATCCCCGTCCCATCTAACACATTAGTAATTACTAACTATCCTTTCAATCGCCTCTACACCCTAACGCACTTAATTAGGTCTATCCTAAGTACATTCGACGTGACCTCCTCCAGAAATTGAAAACCCGTCTCGAGTTTTACGAATGATATAACCGTAATCGATTCTCGTTAATGCGGGTATTGAATCGATGACCCATGAAATCCTCCAATTGAACAGACCCATTGGAAAATCCTTCAATCACACGATTTGGCCCATACCAGCGAACTTGAAATTTGTCCGAAAAATGATTAAATCTGCTATCAAACAACAATGCCAAATCATTGGGCATAAAACTCTTCGGATGCAGTTTACTATCATAGTAACTCTTCCGCCATTTTTGAGTTGCTTCCATATTGAAGAGAGCTGTAGTCCGTATTTCATCCAATTTGTCTAACTCTACCAATCGATATTGAAGTGATTTCTTATCTCCAAGATGTTCATCCAAAGCAATGCGCAAACTCTGAACTTTCAATTCAATGAGTAATATTGCTTCTTGCCCATACACCAATTGGAATGGTTTGGAATTAGTAGCCACTTTATATGCAGTACGATATGCTTACAATGTTGCAAATAATTTAATATCCCAATCTATTTCCGCGCCCGAAATTGTTTTGGTTAAAATCTTACATAGAATACCATTGGTCTTTTCCATCTGCCCATTGGCCCGAGGATCATATGGTGTTGTTTTCCTAAGCTTGATTTCATATGTATTTGTCAAGGTTGCTATGGTAGCATTTATGAAATGGGTGCCGCAATTGATAACCAATTCCTTTAGACACCCAAATCAAGTAATAATATTCTCGTATAGAAATGTGGCCATTGTACTGGCATTATCATAGCGGGTAGCAATAGCCTCCGCCCATTTGGTTACATAGTTTGTGGCGACTAAAATATACCGCTTTTGTCCATGTCTCGATGCTGGTGTAATAGATCCAACAAAATCAATTCCCCATTTTTCAAATGGTGCCTATGTCAAGATTGGTTCTAACGGCATCGCTAAAGTATCCGTGGATTAACCAATTCATTGACAGGAAACACAACGACGAAAAAATTGGTGCGCATCAAAAAACATTGTGGGCCACCAATATCTGGCCATTAAAGCCTTGCGAGCAGTACTGTCTCCCGCAAAATGTCTACCACAACTATCCAAATGACATCCTTCCAAAATTGTATGAACTTCACTTTGAAAGATGCAACGGCATAAAATTCCATCCCGCCCTTGTTTGTACAAGGCATCTCCAATCATGGTATATGGCACACTTTTTAAAATCAGACGCTTCTTTAGTTTTTCATTATAAGAAATGGGAAAAGTCTGAAATGTTAGATATTGGATCAATTCACCATATTCGGGTGTAATGACATCCACAGTGAATAGTTATGCATCCAAAAGAGCGTCGTTTATCAGCTCATTATCCAATATATTAGATAAATGGGATAAGTGATCTGCATTGGCATGTTTCTTGCTGGGTCAAACGTTAATTGTAAAGTTGAATTTCTGTAGAAGTAACACCCATCGAGCAATTCGTCTACTCAATTGAGGTTTATTTATCTTATCCTTAAGCGCATCATGATCAACATGGAACACAAATGAGTATTCAAGTAGATAGTGGTGGAATTCCTGTACAGAGTAGATCATTCCAAGGGCTTCTCGCTCGATAGTATTATAATTTCGTTCTGTAGCAACGAATTATCGGCTTGCATAATATATGGGATGATTTAATCTTTTTTCATCCTTTTGATTGAGAACAGATCCAATAGCAACATTAGACACGTCCACATAGACATGAAACGATTTTGTCCAAGAAGCTGTTACAAGAATTGGGGCAGATAGCAATTTTCGTTTCAATTCGTCGAATGGGAAAGTACAGTCTTCAGTCCATATTGGACTAGACCCATCTGATAGGGGTTTCTTTAATAAGTGGATTAACGGTTGACAGATAACCGCAAAAGATTCAATAAAATACTGATAGTAGTTGACATGGCCGATGAAACTGCGTACGAACGACACCATATCTGACTTTGGTAAACCCAATATACGAGTAACTTTATCGGGGTCCATAGCGATACCTTCAATAGAGACAATGTGTCCCAATAGCTTTCCCGATGGTATGCCAAATTGACACTTCTCTGAATTTAGAGATATCCCATACTTGTCGAATTGATTCAAACAGTTATCCAGGCATGCTAGATGTTCAGCCATTGTGCTAAAAGTGTAGAAATCGTTCAGAAATATCTCCATAGATAAACGTAGGTAATCTTGAAACGCTTGTGTCATTACCCATCGAAAAGTAGCCGGGGCATTACATAACCCAAATGTCATTACTTTATAGGCGAATGTGCCCTAATTTGTGGTAAACGTAGACTTCAACTGGTCTTCTTCGGTAATTTTAATTTGATTATACCCCAAAAATCCGTCCAAAAATAAGTAACATTCATGTCCGGCCACTGTGTCCAAAATACTATCTGTAAATGGTAATGAAAAATAGTCCTTCTTAGTAGCCGTATTTAACTTTCGAAAATCTTGATATATCCTGATTTTCCCATTCTTCTTCGATACCATCATGATTGGCGACACCCATGCACTATGTGGAACACGATAAATAAAATCCATATCAAAAAATTTATCCAATTCCTCTTTCACTAAAAGAGAATGTTTTGGATTAAGCCGATGTTGTCTTTGACGAACTGGCATAACACCCTCCTCCAGAATAATCTGGTGCTCACACACATCGGCTGGAATCCCTTTTAAATCCGCATACGACCATGCAAAGGCAGATTTGTGACGGACGAAAAACTGTTTCTAAGTATCCAATTCTGTACCGATAATACCGGCATATATTTTAATTAGCTGTGGCGTTTTGTTGGTACCCAGGTTAATAGATTGATACACAGGGTCTTCAACAACCTCTGATTTAATTGTCTTCTCTTGATCTGAATTTCTTGTATTATCCGACATATGGGAACCATCCAAATCTGGTGCCAATGTATTGACTCTATTGACTGCAGAATTGTTCATCCATTCGACAATAGCATGATCCGAGTTAGTCGCATCCTCTTGATGCAGTAAATATTCACTAGGGCTTCCACATTGGTAGACTCCTACCTTTGCTATTGAAGTGTTTTGTCCTACCTCAAATTGCGGTAAACCTATAGCATTGTCATCTGCTTCAATCGATTGACTCTTATTATATGATGTAAATTTTGATTCTGGCAATTGATATTCTCCATGATATTGTATCGGGTACATCTGTAGAACAATCTCGTCCCGGCCTTTTTCAATTGTCAATGTGCCTCGACTCCAATCGTTCTTAGCTTTGGCTTGATAAAGCCAAGGTCTGCCCAATAAAATGGAATACGATAACATAGAACTCTGTAATCGGAATACAATATAATCGATTTTGTACATCAATCCCATGATTATAGTGGCAATATTGCGTAAGATTCTCATTGGCTTTATCTCACTATGATTTGCCATTCGCAAGACCAATGTTGTAGGTAATAATGGCTTTAGATCTAAGTCCTCCATTATATCCACGTTCATTAAATTCACACTGGAGCCACCATCGACTTGTACCCCTGGAATTAAAACGCCATCGATTGATACATCGATTGTTGGTGCTCCCGGATCTGGGTTTAAGCTAACTTCATGAATTTCTTTAGTGCGGGATCTTTGTCATATTAATGCTGAATTCAATGTAGATTGACATTCCGGTGCTACAGCCAAAAGTTGCTTCATTGTAATTGAAGGCTGAATAACATCCAAATCCCTCAGAATGTCGTAGGGTTCCATATTGAGAGTAATTTCCAATACTCTTTTGCGTTTTATTAGTTTCAATTTTATTCCGTTCGACAACAATTCCTTCTTGGCGATTACGATTGCTATTGGTAACTTCGCCAACTTGTCTACTACTAAAGGTTCCTTTAACGTGTAAGATCTTTTATTGGGTTGTATAGGTATTGGTACTTGGTCACTTGGGATCGATCTTGATGGTCCCGATAAATTAGCACGTAGTACCGAATTGAGTTCCTCAGTCTGTTGAGGTCTCAATATTGGAATACGTCCCAATACTGATATTGGTTCGTTTAGCCCCGTGGACAACGCTACTTGCTCTCCTGCGATTGGTTCATCCATGTCCTGAATTGGATTCTTGTCTTTTTGTTGGCCTCTGGAAAGTACTGCGTTCACCACCTTGACATGATGTATTAGTGAGTCTCGTAGAACAAGGCCTTTCTCCTCTGTCAGTTGGCTTGTTTGCATTTGCTGGTCACGGTTATTAAAGGGCACATTGCACTAGTGATAAGTGTGACCAGAATGCTTACAATTTCTACATATTGGAGCATAATCATCACCGGCCCTTGGATTAGGACATTCACTCACATAATGTCTGATTTGTCTACAATGATAGCAATGAAGTGGTCTCCTGCCAACTCCTTCAGGGATAATGGGTGTTTCTACTGGTATATAACGACTAGGTCTGTTCCATGTCGGATGAGTAAAGGATCTTGGTTGACCCATTGTTACTATAAAGTCTGGCATTGGCTTCGTCATGGGTGGATATTGATGGTATCCTGGTTGATTCATTGCCAATCCGTGAGTATTGGATACACCTTCTTGGTGAAATTCAGAGTTGAAGAAATTAGAATAATTCTCGTTTTGTTTACCAATAACTACTATTTCCACCAATATATTCACCCTCATAATCTCCAACTGTAATACTGTGCCCTCACAGCTTTCAGCACACAATTACCCTCGTTCCAATCATTGAAATTCTTCACACAAAACTGCCATTCACATTACAGTTTTTCACACAAACACAGACTCATTCTCTCTACTGAACTACAATAAGATTTCAGCATTGAATCTTTCTTCTTCTCAAATAATACCAATCACATTTCCATTCCATAATTCACTTCACAATATTCAGAAACTTTCAATCCTCTTATTCAAAGAAAATAACAAACAAAAGAAAAGAGGTAGCACCAAGCTTACTCCGGCTCACAACTCTCACAATCTGGCATTTTCTTCTCCTCTCCCATCCTCCTTATACTACCACGAGATACCAACTCCTATACTACAGATGATAACTACTTTTCCTGACTATTCATGCATTCTACCTGCTGAACCACCTTTTCAGCAGTTATCTATCCCTGTTTACACTATACACTAAGTATCTACATTCTGAAAATAACTACTTATTCTACAGTTAGGCAAAAGAATCATCAAATTTGGAGTAGAGATGGAAAAGTTATAAGAGTTTGAAGTTTGGAGGGTTTTTGAATGCTACTACTCTGCCTTGGAGGTTTGTTGTTGCTGCTGTTCTGTCTTTTGCTGCTTTTTCATCTAACAACACCTATTTCCATCCAACAGTACTATTTCCATCCAACAGTACTATTTCCATCCAACTGGGCCTATTTTCATCCAGTTGCACATGTTTTCATTTAGCAGCACTGTTTCCATCTAACTGGGCCTGTTTTCATTCAATGGTGTTGTTTTCATCCAATTGCTTATTCTATCCATCTTTTCTCATCCGGCTACTTCCATTTTGCTAGTTCTATCTAATTCTTCTCTTTTATAATTTTATTTTTTATTACTTGTTCTAAATTCAATTAAATGATAACCATTACTTGGAAGGCATTATCTAGAGAGTTGAATTTAGAATCACTTGATTAATTAACCAAGCATTAAAGTAATCACTCAATTAGTGCCTACTACCTTTTGAACTTGTTGTGTAGTTATTTTTCCTCTAAAAGTGGATAGAGAGGATTTTTAGCTCACACTTCTCTCAAAGTGCATAAGTCAGGTTGAAAAACTTTGACCATGGTGGGGGCCACGGCAGAGGAATAGATTATCATCTAGATTTGCCATCACTATGTCCTTACAACAACAGACATGGAGGTCATAGACATATAAATGTGAAAAGCATTTAAGTTTACTGGACAGCAGAGAGGCACACCTAACTTCGCAGGGACTATAATTCACCAGACTACAGCAGAATTGCTTGAATGGCCTTCAACGTTGTCTTCTGGACAAGGTCGCAAATCTGAAATTGATGGAATGATTTCCGTGTTTGGCGTAGCTCCTCAGTTCACATTAATGAGAAGGCCGCAAACAATCAGCATGACGACTGCGTCGTTGAAGTTGATTGCGGAAAGAGACCTTTCCTCGATTTTACTTCTACTTTACGAGAGAAGAATATCCACTTTGTCAGCCAATTCTATGTGTGCAGCTCGCCAGCAATTAGTACAAAAGGTAGATGCTGGAGCTGCAACCTGAATTACCCTTACGGGTTAGACAGGCCGTGAAGTGGCGTCCCTACTTAGACCGCAACCACGCATAACCATTCGCTTCAAACCAGAATTATCTAGGCTGCTCCATGATACTGCATGTGCACTAAGCAGCTGCAGTCAGCTGTCGAACACATGCGAGAAGTGAAACGAAATTCATCCATGGACCGAGTCATTATGCCGATGATATGCCTCGAAGCCGTTGAAAATACGAGAAATGGTGCTTCAAAACTTCAGATGCTTGTTCTTTTGAACATGATTGGCAATATATACTGTCAATTGGCTTCCAAAGTCTAGTCCTTTTGTTTTTGTGTCAATCATGCGTGCTTGAAAATGTGATGCGTTTGATAACAAACCTTGAAATACATGGACTCTAACGAGCGTTGTGAGAGGCCGCAAAAGCAATGATCGAGAATTTTCAATATAAAGAATGAAAGATCTCCTAAAAGGAGAATAATACTACATTAAGGAAGGTCACTTTTTCAACCCTGTCAATGACAGAATGGCGCCGATATAATCCCCGTCTAACACGCATCTGAGGAAGTTTTGCTTCTTCGTCGTGAAAGGTGGGTACCGCGCAGGGAAGTCCCCTAGACTGGTTCTATACAGCACTGCTTTTTTGTGACTGAAAGCGTCGAAGGAAAACTTTCCGTGATATGAACCCATTCCACTCTCGCCAACGCCTCCGAATGGCAGACCAGGGTTAACGAACTGTATGCTTAAAAATAACAATATTGCTCATTAGCGCTCAAGTCTTCACACAAGCAGCATCGCAAGGAAAGAAATAAAGAATCCGCAAGGATGCAGTAGTCTCTGAAACACTTACGTGCATGACGGTATCATTGACAACCATGCCACCAGAAGAAACATTCTTCACCATCCGCTCCTCAACTGCCTTGTTAGTGGTAAACACATACGCCGCTAACGGCTTCGGCCGGGCATTTATGATGTCTATGGCCTCTTGTTCTCCCTGCACCTGCTCAGATGATTAGCGAGGTTAGCAACAGTTGCAAACCAGTGTACGTGCACTAGCTAAAAAAAGACACTTAGCTTTCAGGCTTCAGACCACGACACCCGTTACCTTGATGATTGGCAGAATTGGTCCAAAAATCTCCTCCGACATCAGGAATGAATCCATAAGGGCGTCGCATACAAGAGTTGGAGCAATGTACCTGCAAAACTTCAGAAGCTCACCCAAGCGATATCTAATTTCAAGCAAGAGTAGAGAAATTCTGCACAAATCGAAGGACAGATTAACATTGAAGCAGGTCTAAAATGCTTACAGTTTTTTCTCGTCTCTCTCTCCACCATGAACAATCTTGGAACATATCTGAGGATCTTCCAGAAAGCTGATGAGACGCAAATAGTGCTTGGTGTTCACGATTCGAGACAAATTTGTCGATGAAATGGGATTCTTCCCATAGAATGTTTCGATGATCTCTTTCAGATTGTCAACCTGTAGTCCCAACATCGGATACATCTTGAATATGAATAACCAAACATTCAGCATATAAGGTTGACGAACTCAATGAATATGACAATTTGGGGAACTTTGAGACCACCACAGTGGCATAAAATGAAATACTGACCAATTCCGACGCGATGCTCTCGTCAACCAAGATGTAGTCTGGTGAAATGCAAGCCTGTCCGTTGTTGTTGCCCCATTTTCCTTGCGCTATTCTCCTTAAACCTACCTGAGAAAGCAATCACATCATGGTTGAATATAATCCGCGAGACAACACAGGAAATGATGCACTCTTCACAAAGACATCCGTGCTTGGAAATCTTAAGAAACATACTATGGACATACCTTCAAATTGGCCGAGCGATCAAAATACACCGGGCACTTGCCACCGAGTTCCAATGTCACTGGAGTGAGATGCTTGGAGGCCGCAGCCATGACGATTCGTCCCACTTTTGGATTCCCTGTCAACCGATTCAACCGCAACTCGTCAACGGCTTCATTCAGAATTTGCAAAGAATCGTGCATTGATATTCGATCTACTTCGGACTAAACGCACCTGTGTAGAAAATCTTATCCCATTTCTGTTCCAACAACAAGGTGGTTTCAGCCACGCCACCTTCCACCACACGAATGACGGAGTTGTCCATGTAGAGAGGGATGAGCTTGGCCAGTAGAGCCGGCGTGGCGTAAACGACTTCCGAAGGCTTAAGCACCACCGCGCAACCAGCAGAGATGGCCCCGATCAGTGGATCTACCGACAACACTGCGACCAAGAGAATCAAACACTCAGCCCTTGATTAGAGACTTACACCTTTAATCGAGGTTACAAACAAGAGCTTGGCTCATGATGCACTTACAAAAGGGGAAGTTCCATGCAGAAATCACCAGCGTCACTCCCAGCGGCTCAGCTACAATCGACGCCGAGGATGGGAAGGTGATCATGCTCCCAGAAACCTACAACCATGACTTTGACACCATCAATGCCCCGAACATTACATGCATTATACACAGCTCTGCAAAAGCATGGGAAGCTGGGGATTTCTGCAAACTTCGAGTTCAGAGAGAAGAGCATTATTCAGTTACCCTTTGAGGAGCCATCCATTTCTTGAGCTCTTTGATGGCAAGTTTGCAAGAGGACTTGACCAGAGAAATCTGCAGTTTCAAGACACTTCAAAACTTAATTAGCATACACGCACAGTGCCCCGTGTAACGATGGTTGAGCTCGAAGCGCCAGTAGGATGCAGAAATTTTCTGGCCATGGCTAAGTGGGAGAATAATCACCTAATGAAAAAAATTAGCAAAACGAGGGTCTAAGAAGACATAATGGACACCTTGTCACAAGTGATGGATAATCTGCAACTGACCTCAGACATGTACGACTCGTGCGCAGGTTTGCCGAGGTCAGCGTACAGAGCTTCCACAATTTCGCTCTCGCTTTCGATAACCATTCGGAGGAGTCCCTTCAGCTGCTGGACACGCCATTCCGCGGGCTTCGTCCGCATGGTCATGTAAGCCTCTCGCACCTCAGCCACCAGCTGCAGCACTCTCTCATCGCCATGGTCTGCGCTTCGACCTCCAACTTTCATATCGTCTTTCACCACCACGACGTCAGCAGCCGAAGCTTGACTCACACCGACCGATTCTTTACCTCCTCTGCCGAAATTGCAGCTCCGCCTCCGCAACTGCAACTCTAGATCACCCTGCACTGAGAACGCATATCCTCGTCCCGCACGAACCAATCCCGCAACAACCCGAGTGGGAAATGCAATTCTTCCATGACAAGCAGTGCCATTCCGCCGGAGTACGAATTGAGATGAGTGGTCAGGGGTCACAATTGGAAGACCAGCCAAGGCCAGTGAAGTGGTCGTCATCACTCGCTCACTCCTCGCTCTCAAGTTCAGTCCCTATCAAGCGAAAAACCACTGAAAAAAATATGAGTACAATTCCCTGCCACCACCAGCACCTACGTTAAGGGGACAACAATTAAGCCGAGAGTATTGTAGAAAAAATAGATTTACAGCTAATTGTTGTGTATCGACGATAGCAACCAATACTGGTCGTCAATCGTAAGAGAGGATGGTAGCTCGCAGCCCCCGCTCGCACGCTCGGACGACGAGGCCTCTGGATTATATGGGTGATGGTTTTTCCCCCACTCCCTCCTCCGCGGTCGTTGATCCATCTGTGTCTGTGTTTTAACGACGGCAGCAACAGTAACAGCTACAGCGGGAAAGGTCCCGCCTGTTTTTTTTGTACTCTCTACCGTCGCTCGTTTCTGAAGGTCCACTTCACCTCTGCCGAGCCTACGTGGCCTGAATTTTCAGCTCTGTGACCTGACCAGTTTATCGGGACCGGCCCTGCCTTGAGAATAAGCTAGTTCACTAGTTATATAACGGACATTAATTGGTTTTTGGTTCATCATTTTAGCAATAATTAAATTGGTCAATTATTTTTTCAATAATTTGATTGTGTATGTAAAATTATTGTGATTGATTGTTGAGTTTAAACAATTTGATTTTATTTATTTATTAATTTATTTTTGTTTGTTTGTTTGTGTAGGTAGATAGGTGATTTGTAAGCATGCAACTTTGTTTAATTTTTTGGAAAAAATTGTCACTATCTAAAGGGTAACTTATATGTAAAAGCCCTCTTTAAATTTGTCTTGGAGATTGGGTTTTGAAGATTAGTGAAGGTTTCTTAGATTTTAAGTAATTTGCAAGTTGGATTAGAATAACTTCTTTAAATATAATAGTTGATTATTTTTTTTACATTCTTACAAATTTTGAGAAAAAATTAATGATTCAATAGAAAAAGTTTGAAGTTGGAAGTTTTGTTTTGAGGTTAAAGAAAGAAGACAACCAACACTTAAGTGGATAATGAGCATTTTCTTCCAATTTGTATGTTAGATCGTCATCAAGCTTTGTGTGCTTAATTTAAACTAATAAATTAAGTTTTTTAGTAAGTTTAAATCAAGATTAATGGTAATGTAATAATTATTGAGGTTTAAACTTATTGTGGTGTTTATTTAAGATTTAACTAGGTGTTAAGGTTTACTTGAGATTTGATTAGAAGTTTTAGGATTTGATAACGATTTAATTAAGATTTATTTATGATTTTTTGTAATCTCTTTAAGATTTGTTATGATATTTTTAGGATTTTAAAAAATTTCTTTAGGATTTTTTTAAATATTTATCTAAGATTTCTTTTTTATTTCTTTAAGATTTAGGTAGGAGTTTTTTTAAAGATTATTTAAAGATTATTTAAAGTTTATTTGAAGTTGAATATAATATGAAAAGATTTTTTAGGTTATTTAAGATTGCTAAGATGTTTCTAAATATCTTATGCATTATTTTTTTTGAATTGTACCTTCAAGTTAAGAACAAATATTTTTACAATTAAATATCTAATATATTTCTATGCTAATTTTTACATTATACAATAACAGTAATACAAAACATTATTAATACACAAACATTAGTAGTATAGAAAGCATACTCAAATATATCATTTATCACTAATTTTTTTAAAATTTTAAATATGAGATTTTGAAGTATTACTTGCATAAAAGACCTTGTGATTTTATAAATCAATTTTTATTGGAATCAAATATAAAATAGATGTTTAAAGAAAGTACTTATGTTTCATATGTAACTTTAAATATTTATGTAACAAATTAGATCTTTTTAGAAATTTATGAAATAAATATATAAGTTTTAAAAAATATATTTTTTTATGTGAAGAGTAATAATATTATTGTGTTGACTTATAACTAGAGATGGATTACATGGAATAAAAGGATTATTCAGAATTACCAAAAATTCAAAATTTATATTAAAAACTTATATAATTTTTAAGTGAAGCTAAATTTAAAATTTTAACAAGAAAATTTGAAGCTTTGTATTATATATCTTATATTATAGAAGATATATATAACTTATATATTCTTATATTTATTCCATTAGTTGTTGGTGAGGATTATTATTGCCACATATTATTCTATTTAGCTTTATTACTAAGTATTATAGATTTATATTATATTTTTTAGGATTAAGAATATTGGTAGATAATTAATTTTTACAATTAGATATTATTTCAATAAATTAAGTAAAAAGACCTTATATAAGAGAAATAAATTCACCATAAAAATTGATTAATGATGTTGTATATTAATTGACACCTTAGATGTACAATCGATTTGAATGATCAAGTGAAGATTTGTTATTATTATATTATAATACAACTATTAGATAAAAAATAAATAAAATAAAATAAAAAATAACCATATTGTAGAAGATCTTAATTAAAAATATAATAAAAAATAAATCTAGAAAAAATAGATAAAAGTGAAAGAAGTAGTAAAAATTGATTTAGATTTAATATTATCTTTTTATATATAAAAAAGATTTAAATTAATTTCTAGGATCATAAACAAGAAAAAAAATAGGTTAGAATCATAAATATATATAATTATTTAGATTAAAAGAAGTAGATAGAAATAAATAAAAATAAATAAATTTAATAGTAACTTAGAGATAAACTTCTTAAAAATTTCATAGATGCAGATTTGACTTTATACATGTTTGTAAGTGATTAATAAGTTGAGAACTTAGCCAACAAGTTGGCTACATATTACATATGTTGGAGACTTATAGTACAAGTTAGCCATGTGGTGTACATGTAGAAAATTTGTCTTGCAAGTTGGACACATATCAAAGGTTCCATTGGATATCATTACATACTTTCTAATTGGATAGTATATATGAAGGCAAGAGTGAGGCCTTCCTTACTCTTGTCAATGTCTTTCTTACTCTTAGTTTTTTTTCAAGAGTCTCTAGTCTTTTTTTTTAAAAAAAAAGTTAGTTTAGTTTTAATATTATATTATTTTTGAAAGAATATTTATTCTTTTTGAATAATACAAGAGTGCATAGACATTTTGATTTTTTTTTATTTATATCTTTGAAAGTTTGATAAGAGTTTTAATTTTATATTATTTTTTTGATTTAGAAGTAAATAGATCTTCTCAACTTTATATTGTGTTTTTAAGATTGCAAACTATCTACCTTTAAATTAATATTTTTTTTCTTTAACATTGATTTTTGCCTATAAGAGAGCGGCACCTTTCTTTGTGGAAATTTTTATCTCATATTAGAAGTTACAAATTACTCTCTTCTAATTTGATTTGTAAATTCATTGAAGTCATTTGTTATAGAAATTGATGGATGTTAAGGACATAAATCTCAAAGGACTAAAAGATCAATACATTCTTGTCTGATTCAAAAAGACTAAAAAATCATTCAAAGATGGTATAATATTAAACTAAAATGGCTATTGCCAAAGACAAAAAGATTAGAAAGTCTTAAAACAAGATTAAGAACTACAAAGGTATTGATAAGAGTGAAGAAAGCTTCATTCTTTCTTCTACATATACTATCCAATAAGAACTATATATTGATGTCCTATAGGACCTCCAACACATGTCCAATTTGTAAGACAAATGACTTAATATGTAAGATAAATTTTCTATATATATGCTATTGTATGACATGATTTATAAAATTGGAATACCTAGATATAAAGAGTTTAGTTTTAACTTTTTGGCCAAGCTCGAATAAGTGATTTATTTTTAATTTAAAAGATAAATAAATATAATAATATCAAAAGATATTTTATTAATAAAAAAATTAAAATTAAAAAAGATTTATACATAAGACTTTTTACAACATTTAGAAATTTTCTAATATCTTTTGCTATACCAAATCATGACTAATTATTTGCTGGTAAGTTAGATTTTCAATAATTTCAAAAAAAATTCATAATCTTCTTTCAAAACTCATCTTTATATTAAAATTTTATCATAGATCCATGTATCCATCTTTGAAATATATTATAGAATAAGTAGTTATTTTCAGAATGTAGATACCTAGTGTATAGTGTAAACAGGGATAGATAATTGCTGAAAAGGTGGTTCAGTAGGTAGAATGGATGAATAGTCAGGAAAAGTAGTTATCATCTGTAGTATAGGAGTTACTATCTTGGGGTAGTATAAGGAGGATGGAAGAGGAGAAGAAAATGCCAGACTGTGAGAGTTGTGAGCCGAGGGCTAGACTGTGAGAGTTGTGAGCAGAGGTAAGCTTGGTGCTACCTCTTTTTTTTTGTTTGTTATTTTCTTTGAATAAGAGGATTGAAAGTTTCTGAATATTGTGAAGTGAATTATGGAATGGAAATGTGATTGGTATTATTTGAGAAGAAGAAAGATTGAATGCTAAAATCTGATTGTAGTTTAGTAGAGAAAATGAGTCTATGTTTGTGTGAAACACTGTAATGTGAATGGCAATTTTGTATGAAGAATTTCAATGATTGGAATGAGGGTAATTGTGTGCTGAAAGTTGTGAGGGCATAGTATTACAGTTGGAGATTATGAGGAGGAATATATTGGTGGAAATAGTAGTTATTGGTATGACTGAATTGTTGTAAGGAAGAGATTGATAAGATGAAGGAGGAAATTATAGTTTCCTTGTGTGTTTAGATATTGCAAAAATAGAGATGATACATTCAGGACATAATTGATTGTATGATCCTAACGTGAACGCTTAAGCAACTAATGATTCTCCGTGTTCAAATCCCCCTATACGGATTTATGCTGGGAGGTTTCTTCCGAAATAAGTAAAACGAGCAATCACATTTTGGCACCGCTGCCGGGGAGTGATAATAGCTTTGAGTATTAGGAATTAATTACCAAACGTGTGAGAAAATTGGCAATAGAAGACGATTTTAGTAGTGTTTGAAGAAAGAGTATGGTTAATAAGAATGAGAATTTAACAGCAAAGAGAATAAAGCAATCAAAGAAAAAAACAGAGCAATCGCAAGCAAGAAATTTATTGCGTAATGAGCGAGATCACAAATTAAAAAAGAAGCATTGACAAAGTTGGATTAAGCCGTGGTTGCATGCTTGTCGACATATTTCGACGATCGACCTCTAATATTTTAGAAATACATACCGTTAAAGAAATTGTCAAGAGCACTCGCGGAGAGCGTTGCTAATAGTCTAGCAAACCTCTCGAAGCCGTTAACAAAAAATGAGGAAGGCACGGAGGAATTAGGTACCCCATTGGGTATCTTCTCAATTGAAAATACATCCGATCCTAACAAGACTAGTTCTGAAGATCGGCATAAATCACTTGCCAATAAAGACCAATTCAGAGTATATCAAAACTTATCATTTTTACCTCATATTCAATGAGTAAAATTATTTGGGGATAATAATAGTCAATCCGGAAGGCCTGGAAGTCCGAAAAAGACTTTTGTGGGAGACAGTTTTTATTTTAATAAAAAATTGAGCAAAACACCGGCATCTTTAATAACATCCGAAGGACCAACAGTTCTGATTGCAGTTCAAATAGGTGTAGTGGGTAATCGAACGACTAGCGTCATGCCATTACCTACTTTTTGGGATTTGCTAGGTGTAGATCTAGATCAACATTTGTCTCAATTCTTGATGATGTGTATAGCCAATAATAGAAGAACAGAAGACATTTGGCTGAGATGGCTACCAGCAACATTGAAAGACACAGTGTTTGAGTGGTATAATCGCCAACCTGTGGGACAATTTATCAATTGGGAGGTATTGAAAAATACATTTTTAGCCCATTTTCGACCAATTGGTTTTGAAGAACGTCTTAGAGAAAAATTAATGAATAGCAGAATGGTACCAGGAGAAGCGGTACAATCATATTATGGTTGTATAGCAGATATACTTAAAAAATGGCCAAATAACCAAATGTTGGAATCATTTGTGTTGTCCATATTGGTTCATGGACTACATCCACCAGAATTGAAAATGTTTGTAAAGGAGACCCAATTAGCCACCATTACAACATGTCTTGAGCGAGCAAAAGTATGGGAAGAATGTCACTATGACCAAAACTTAACAGTTGGAGCCACGATGATTCCATCTCAAGGAGGTTATCAAATGACAAATTGAAATGACACATCGGGAAGTTATCTGGGAAGGAATGATTATGATACAATTCCATTGGGAATAGTGGATGCCGTACCATTGCAAGCTGTACCACCATCATCATCACACCCGTATGCGCCTTATTCTGCATATCAGAAACCAATACTTACAAAGAAATTGCCAAATGCATTCGTATCAAGGGATCCCAATGAGTCATTGCTGTTAACATTGATGAAAAAAATGGATGAATTGGTTGTGAATCTGGCCAAGGATAAAGAAAAAAGGCATAAATCAACCAATATGCGTCCCAATGTCTGGTGTAGCAATTGTAAGGGGCAAGGTCATTTAGTAACAGAATGTCCTTTACCACTCCAAATGACTGTACAATGTACCTATTGCAAGGGCAAGCATATTACTACCAACTATTGGAATTTATGGAAGCAACAATAATTCAATAATCAGATAATGACTCAACCAACTTCGTGAGATGTCAATCAAGTACAGACGAATAATAGGTTTGGTTTGAATGGAAATTGAGCAAATAAACAAAAAAAGAATTATTCTAATTTCTTCAACTCTGAATTTCACCAAGAAGGTGTATGTAATACTCACGGATTGGCGATGAACCAACCAAGATACCATCAATATCCACCCATGATGAAGCCAATGCCACACTCTATAGTAATAATGGATCAACCAGGATCTTTTATTCATCTGACATGGAACAGACCTAGCCGTTATATACTAGTAGAGACACCCTTTATCCCTGAAGGAGTTGGCAGGAGACCACTTCGTTGCTATCATTGCACACAAATCAGACATTATGCGAGTGAATGTCCTAATCCAAGGGCCAGTGATGACTATACTCCAATATGTAGAAATTGTAAGCATTCTGATCACATTTATCAGCAGTGCAATGTACCCTTTAATAACCGGGACCAGCAAATGCAAACAAGCCAACTGGTAGAGGAGAAAGGCCCTGTTCAACAAGACTCACCAATACATCGTGTCAAGGTGGTGAACGCAGTACTTACCAGAGGCCAACAAAAAGATAAGAATCTAATTCAAGACATGGATGAACCAATCGTAGGAGAGCAAGTAGCGTTGTCTATGGGACTAAATGAACCAATATCAGTATTGGGACGTATTCCAATATTGAGACCTCAACAGACTGCGGAATCCAATTCAATGTCATGGACATACTCATATAAGCTAGTAATTACATATACAAGTAAGTAAAAGTAAGTTAATTCTATAGTATTTAATATGGAAGCTTCCTAGAAGCTTTATAGACGTTGCTTTGACTTCATAGGTATCTTTAATTGACTTTTTGGATTAGGAACGCGGTCAACAAGTTGACCATGTGCCACACATGTTGTTAACTTGAAGATCAAGCTAACTATTTGGCCCACTTGTAGAAAAAATTGCCTTGTAAGTCAAGGCATGTGTCGTACAAAGTCAACACATATTGGAGGTCCTATAGAACGTCGCTACGTAGCCCTTAGTTAGATAGTATATATAGAGACAAGAGTAAAGCCTTCTTCACTCTTGTCAACTCCTTTCTTGCTTCTAGTCTAGTTTCAAGGGACTCTAGTTTTCTTATCTTTTGGCAATAGCCATTTTAGTTTCTCTTTCAATATACATACTTATTTATTTATATTTTGTTACCTTTTTTTGAGTGAAGGCTCACTTGTTTGGATTATTTTTTCATCGAGTTCTTGTCCTTGACAGATTGACAAGAGTACACCTACAATATCAGAGCTTTGTCTAATCTTGATTAAGAGTAGATTACCCCTTTTTCTTGATAAGATATAAGCATATTAGAAGTTGCAGATTACCCTCTTCTAAACTGATATTGTCCTTAGTATTTTCTTTGTTCTCAAGTCTTCTCTTCCATTTATTTTGAGTGATATTAGACATCTTTTCTTTTTTAAGTATTATCATGGCAGAACTTATTGAAATGAAGAATGCAATGGCACAAATGTAAGAATAATTGAAGGAATTAATGCTTATAATTCATCAACTCAATTTACCACCACAAGGAGCAACAAGATTGGCAGGAAGTGAAGATATAGAAATAGTTGGAGCTGCTTCAACATTCACACCAAATCATATCCTTTCTCCTATGGTGGAACATCCTTCCAGTGTTAGAGATCCAAGAATTGTCCTACCCGAGAAGTTTGATGGCACGAGATCCAAATTTTGAGGATTTATCAATCAAGTGCAACTTGTGATTGAACTTCAACTCCAAAGCTATCCAACTGCAGCATCGCAAGTTAGATTCATTGGTACGCTTCTTTCAAGTTTAGCACTATCATGGTTTTCATCTTTTCTTGAACGACGAGATTCAATATTAGATAATCTAGAGGCTTTTCTGGTGGAATTTCAATCCATGTATGGAGAACATGATGCAATTTGTATTGCAACCAATAAGATCCATATTTTATGACAAGGCAATCGATCAATAACGTTGTATGCTTCATAATTTTGACAACTTGTAACTGATATCAAGTGGGATGATGCTGCACTTATTAGCTAATTTTTCTATGGATTATAATGTGAGGTAAAAAAATTAATGCTCAACTTACTTGATCCTCAAACATTGAGTCAAGCAATTGACTTTGCTGTGAAGTGTGACAATCACCTTTTTGAATTCCGATCTGAGAACCGTACAAGAGGACCTCAACAATACTATAATTCAATGGCAATATTAATACCTCTTCAACACACACATTCAGAAGTAGAGGATATGCAAATTGATGCAATATGTTTCAAACCTCTTATTGAGCAAGAAAAAACTCGTCGTGGTCAAGAAGGATTATGTTTATATTGTGTAGAAATAAAGCACACTGCTCAATATTGTCCAAAGAAATTATGCAATCACAAAATGAGGAATATGGCTGTGAAAGAAGATAATATGTCAGAAAACGAGTTTGTCCAGCTACAATAGGGACCGTGCGGCTGGAACCTTACACAATATCTAGTAAAGGTCCTATTCTCTCCTCAGAGCCCTCTCTTTATTTTAAATTAAATATTATTTTAGGACCTAAACATTACAAAGTCTCTGCCTTGTTAGATTCGAGAGCCTCAGCGTGTTTTTTAGATAAAGAATTTACTAAAAGACATAGCATATCTTTAGTAAAGAAAACTAAACGTGTTCATGTAGAAGTCATAGATGGTCGTCCATTGTCTTCTGGAGATATTACTCACGAAACCCTTTGTATAGAAGTAATAATTAATGGTCATAATAGTTTTGTAGTATTTAATATCATTAGATCTCCCTCTAATCTAGTCATTTTAGGTTTATCGTGGTTAGAAAAATACAACCCCCAATTAGATTGGATTTCCTGAACTCTTACTTTCTCTAAAAGTATAACTAACAGTGTAGCTAATCAAGTAGAGAGTCATAAGTCCAGTTCAATTAAACCCGTATTTATAGGTGCAAAAGCTTTCTTTCATGCTGTTATGAAAGAATCACCATATATTATTTATGCCACACCTGTTTCTACTGGTGAAAAGACTTCAAGTGGCATTCCAAGCCAATATCAAGAATTTCAAGATGTATTCAAAAAAAAAAATGTGGATACATTCCCGGAACATCGTTCCTATGATTGCTCAATTGACCTTCAAGAAGGAGCACAACCGTTATTCGAACCGATCTACAGTTTATCACAAAATGAGTTGACTGAATTCAAGGAGTATATTGAAGAAAATCTAGCCAAGAATTTCATATGCCATTCTAAATCTTGGCAGGAGCTCCATTTTTATTTGTGAAGAAAAAAGATGGATCATTGCGGATATGTGTTGATTATTGAGGACTCAACAAGATTACCATTAAGAATAGGTATCCACTACCTTTAATATCTGGACTTCTTGATCAGCTGAATCAAGCTAAGATCTATACAAAAATAGATCTTCGGGGAGCATATAATCTAATACGCATCAAAGAAGGAGATAAATGGAAGACTGTGTTTCGAACTAGATATTGACATTTTGAATACAATATTATGCCTTTTGGACTTACAAATGCACTAACAGCTTTTCAACATCTAATAAATGATGTTTTTTGAGAGTTTTTGGATGATTTTATGGTCTATTATCTAGACGATATCTTGATCTATTCTAAGAATCCAAAAAAACATGAACTTCATGTTCGTCGTGTGTTACAAAAATTAAGAGATGCAGGACTCTATCCCAAGATAGAAAAGTGTGTATTCCACACTACTCAAGTCGATTTCTTAGGTTACATTATTTCAAATGATGGACTTATGATGGATTCTAAGAAAATTCAAACTATTATAGATTGGAAGATCCAAAAACGGTAAGAGATGTCCAATGTTTTTTGGGATTTGCCAACTACTATCGGATCTTCATCAAAGACTTCTCTCGAGTTGCAGCTCCACTTACATGTTTGACTTGTAAAGAGAAACTCCAATGGAATCAAGAAGCGAAAGTTACTTTTGAATCTTTGAAGACAGCGTTTATTTTTGCACCAATCTTGTATCGTGTTGATTTTTCCAAAGCATTCTTTATGGAAATAGATGCATCAGACTTTGCTCTAAGTATGGTTTTATCACAAATGGGAACAGATGACAAACTTCATCCAATATTCTTTTATTCAAAAAAATTCTCAGCAGTAGAAATCAATTATGAGATCCACGACAAAGAACTTCTTGTAATTGTGGATTCTTTTCGAGAGTAGCATCATTATCTAGAAGGCGCTTCTAGTCCAGTCACCGTGCATACAGATCACAAGAACCTCAAAAATTTTATGTTAGTATGCATATTAAATCATTTACAAGCTCGTTGGAGCATGTCTTTATCAAGATTCGAGTTCATCATCACTTATCGCCCAGGAAAACAACAAGGTTTATCCGATGCATTGTCTAGACATTCTTATCTTGGACCAAAAGAAGGAGATGTAGCTTTTGAGCAACAAAGAATGGTTCTCTTGAAGCCGGAGCAATTTCATCTTCGAGCAATAAAATCAACATTGACTGTTGATTTAACTTTTTTTAAGCAAGTCCAGTTAAGTATGTCTTCAGACCTTCTTGTTCATGATATTAAGAATAATTCTTCTAAATCTCATGATCCCTCTAAATTTGAATTCAAGAACAACCTACTCTATTTTGAAAGACGCCTATATGTTCCAGAAGGAGAAGCACGTTTACGTGTTCTTCAAGTTTGTCACGACTTCCCAACAGTAGGACATTTTGAATATAATAAGACTTTGGAGCTGATATCTAAGGATTTTTGGTGGCCTCAAATGTGGAAGGCAGTCAAAGATTTTGTACAATCATGTGATGTTTGCTCAAGATCAAAAACTTCTCATCATCGATCTTATGGACTTCTTCAGCCATTATCCATTCCAGAACAACCATGGTCTTCTGTTTCTATGGACTTCATCACGGATCTTTCAATCTCAAGTTCTTATGATTCTATATTCGTGATAGTAGATCATTTTACCAACATAGCACATTTTGTACCATGTATAAAATCTATCAAAAGTAAAGAAATAGCTAAGCTCTTTCTTAACAATATCTATTCCTATCATGGATTACCCAAGGATATTATATCAGATAGGGGAACTCAATTTGTATCAAGATTTTGGTGGACTCTTTTCAAGATTCTAAAAGTAGATATAAAACTATCTTCGACATTCCATCCTCAAACTGATCGACAAACGGAGCGTGTTAATCAAGTTTTGGAGCAATATTTAAGGTGTACTATTAACTACCAACAAGATGATTGGATAATTCTTTTGCCATTGGCAGAGTTTGCTTACAATAACACGGTACATTCTTCTACAAAACAAACACCTTTCTTTGCTAATTATGGTTATCATCCATGACTTGATACTTTTGACTTTTCAAAAGTTGATAATCCTACTACGAAAGATTTGGCGATTCATTTATCAGAGCTACATGCAACGATGAAGGCGTAGTTAAAAGAGACTTAAGAACAACAAAAGGTCAATGCGGATGTCTATCGAAAGGAACAACCACCATTCCTCTTGGGTGATAAGGTATGGCTACTTCATCACAATATCAAGACCACTAGTCCTTGTGATAAGTTGGACTATCGAAGGCTATGACCATTTTCTATTTCTGTACAAATCAATCCAGTTGCATATCGTTTACATTTATCGGAGTCAATGAAAATTTATCTTGTATTCCACGTGTCTCTTCTTGAACCATACAAGACAGTGGACATACCAAGAAGACGACAAGCTCCACCTCTTCCTATAGAAGTGAACAATAATGAAGAGTTTGAAGTAGAAGAAGTCTTAGATTCAAGGCGGCGCCAAAATAAATTGGAATATCTTGTCCATTGGCGTGGATATGATATTAGTGAATGCACATGGGAGCCAATAAAAAATCTTGCAAATGTAGCAAAGGCGGTGGAGGCTTTTCATTGACGACATCCATCAAAATCAAGATGAAAACCTTCTGGATTGTTTTTTCATCAAGTTCTTGTCCTTGATATTCAGTCCCACGTGCCAATTTACCGGGACCATCAAGATCGATCCCAATTGACCAAGTACCAATACATGTATAGCCCAATAAAAGATCTTATGCATTAAAGGAACCTATAGTGGTAGACAAATTGGTAAAGTTACCAATGGTGATCTCAATCGCCAGGAAGGAATTGCTACCGAACGGAGTAAAATCGAAACCAATGAAATGTAAAAGAGCATTGGGAATTACTCTCAATATGGAACCCTATGATATTCTCAAGGATTTGAATATTATTCAGCCTTCAATTACAATGAAGCAACTTTTGGCTTTAGCATCAGAATGTTGATCTACATTGAATTCAACGTTAATATGATGAAGATCCCACACTAAAGAAATTCATGAAGTTAGCTTAAATCCAGATCTGGGAGCACCAACAATCGATGTATCAATCGATGGCATTTTAATTCTGGGGATACAAGTCAATGTTGGCTCCAGTGTGAATTTAATGAACATGGATACAATGGAGGACTTGGATCTAAAGCAATTGCTACCTACGACATTGGTCTTGTGAATGGGAGATCATAGTCGGATAAAGCCAATGGAAATCTTATGCAATATTGTCACTATAATCGCGGGATTGACATACAAAATCGATTATATTGTATTTCGATTACAGAGTTTTATGTTATCGTATCCCATTTTAGTGGGCAGACCTTGGCTTTATCAAGCCAAAGCTAAGAACAATTAAGGCCGAGGTACATTGACAATTGGAAAAGGCCAGGACGAGTTTATTCTACAAATGTACCCGGTACAATATCATGGAGAATATCAATTGTCAGAATCAAAATTTACATCGGACAACGAGAGTCAATCGATTGAGACAAATGACGATGTTATAGGTTCACTACAATTTGGGGTAGGACAAAACAATTCAATAGCAAAGGCATGAGTCTATCAATGTGGAAGTCCTAGCAAATATTCATCGCATCAGGAGGATGCGACTAACTCGGATCATGCTATTGCCGAATGGATGAACAATCTGCAGTCAATAGAGTCAGCACATTGGTACCAGATTTGGATGGTTCCCATATGTCGAATAATACAAGAAATTCAGATCTAGAGAAGACAATTAAATCAGAGGTTATTGAAGACCCTGTGTATCAATCTATTAATCTGGGCACCAACGAAATGCCACAGCTAATTAAAATATATGCTGGTATTATCGGTACAGAATTGGATGCTTAAAAACAGTTTTTTGTCCATCACAAATCTACCTTTGCATGGTCGTATGTCGATTTGAAAGGGATTCCAGCCGATATGTGTGAGTACTAGATTATTCTGGAGGAGGGTGTTACGCCAATTCGTCAAAGACAACACCGGCTTAACCCAAAATATTTCCTTTTAGTGAAAGAGGAATTGGATAAACTTCTCGACGTGGATTTTATTTATCATGTTTCGCATAGTGCATGGGTGTCGCCAATCGTGATGGTATTGAAAAAGAATGGAAAAATCCGAATTTGTCAGGATTTCTGGAAATTTAATGCTGCCACTAAGAAAGATTACTTCTCATTACCTTTTACGGACAGTATGGGTAACATGTTGTCATTACCACCACTAGGTAAAAGAATAGGAGTGGGGCACTAGTTAAAGTCATTCTGTGGTGTTGTTTTGGGTTGGTTGGAGTACCATTTTCTTGTATTTCTTGTGTTTTTGAGAACAGTAGTTCTAATTAAGAATTAACAGTGAGGAGCCAGTTACAAGAAAGAGAACGCATGGTGGAGATCCACAGGTAAGAACTATTCTGGGCGTGCAGTCATTCAATTTTGGAACTAGAAAAAATGAAGGGTCAGTTGGTAATAGAATGAGAAAAGACCGAGTTATTGGCACAAGAAAAATTGGTATTGAGTGACCAATACAGATGTGAAACGGAGCGATTAAGGGCTGAAATTGAGGCCTTGAATGCCGAGGTGATAAGATTGGCAGAGGATTTAGTCAATATTGGTCAACCACAAGTATCAACGTTGCCAGTTCCCGAAGTTTCAGAAGAGAGGAATCACTTTCAGCGCCAGTTGGAATTGAGAGATGCCCAGATCTTGAAATTGGAAGCTCAAGTCCGTGAAACCGGTGAGTACAATGAAGACCTTTTAGCTCAATTGAGGGAGGAGCCGATGGAAGGGTTGGAAGAGGATGAAGATTTGCAGTTGGAACCAAAATCGGTAGAACCAATAACAAATACTGCGGCAATTGATTAATTAGATAAGCCAGAGAGATCGCAATTTTTATAGAGTTTTATTAGATAATTTTTAGATAGGTATCAATTGAGTGTTTGCGAGGACGCTGCATAGTTAGGAGTGAGGCTATGTAGAATAAGTAGTTATTTTCAGAATGTAGATATTTAGTGTATAGTATAAACAGGGATAGATAACTGCTGAAAAGGTGGTTCAGCAGGTAGAATGGATGAATAGTCAAAAAAAGTAGTTATCATCTGTAGTATAGAAGTTGGTATCTCGGAGTAGTATAAGGAGGATGGGAGAGGTGAAGAAAATGTCAGACTGTGAGAGTTGTGAGCCGAGGGCTAAACTGTGAGAGTTGTGAGCTGGGTAAGCTTGGTACTACCTCTTTTCTTTTGTTTTTTTATTTTCTTTGAATAAGAGGATTCAAAGTTTCTGAATATTGTGAAGTGAATTATGGAATGGAAATGTCATTAGTATTATTTGAGAAGAAGAAAGATTGAATGCTGAAATTTGATTGTAGTTCAGTAGAAAGAATGAGTCTGTATTTGTGTGAAACACTGTAATGTGAATGGCAGTTTTGTGTGAAGAATTCCAGTGATTGAAACAAGGGTAATTGTGTGCTGAAAGCTATGAGGGCATAGTATTACAATTAGAGATTATGAGGGTGAATATATTGGTAGAAATAGCAATTATTGGTATGACTGAATTGCTATAAGGAAGAGACCGATAAGGTGAAGGAAGAGATTATAATTTCCTTGTGTGTTCAGATATTGGAAATAGAGACGATACATTCAGGAGGTAATTGATTGTATGACCCTAACATGAACGCTTAAGCAACTAGTCATTCCCCGTATTCGAATCCCTCTATACGGGCTTATACTGGGAGGTTTCTTTTGGAATAAGTAAAACGAGCAATCACACTAACCTTACTGATCTTTTCTCTTCTACACAATGAACATGTCTAAACAAAACAATAATCCTACTAACAATGAGTTCTAAGAGGACCAGCAAGGGTATGAAACAAATAACTTATAACATAAGTTTATAACAAATAAAAATACAACTCTTTGTTGCGTCAATGGGCCACCCTTACCAAGGGCTCAAACCAAAGGTGAGAGAAGAAGAACAAGACTTTGAGAGGGCCTTATATACCCAAGCCCTCAAGCTATTTACCAATAATTACCATAGTCAATAACTTACAAGTAAAAACTAATTTAAGATCCTTCTCACAAGCTAATCCATGCAAGTAGTACAACTTGTCATTAAGAAGTCAATCTACACCCTCCATGATTTCCAATCAATGCCTTTTATGAAAAAGACCAATGGTTGGCATCCATTTGTCACAAGGTGATGAAAAATCACCATTGATACCAATCAATGCATAGGTTTTTAATCCCTAATAACTTAATTAGTCAAAACTTATGTACAAAAAATTACTAACTTAGAAATATTAACCTTTGAAAGAGATATTTCAGGAAATAACTTGATTTATTGTCGTGGAAGTAATGGTTGAAGAGTAGAATAGTTCTACCTCTTCTTCCTTCAACATCACTTGTGGCTTCTAGAGCAAAGCAACTCTCTATCTTCTTCCTTCACTATCACTTTAGGAGTAGAGTAATTTTTCATCTTCTTCTTTCACCATGACTTGTGGCTTCAAGAGCAAAGTAACTCTTTATCTTCTTCCTTCACCATCACTTATAGCTTCAAGAGTAGAGTAATTCTTCATCTTCTTCTTTCACTATCACTTGTGGCTTCAAGAAAAAAATAACTCTCTATCTTCTTCTACCATACTCTAACTACAACTAACTTCATTTTTCCTAACAACCTCT
The DNA here is from genome assembly GCF_059467195.1 of Physcomitrium patens. Lineage (NCBI taxonomy): Eukaryota > Viridiplantae > Streptophyta > Bryopsida > Funariales > Funariaceae > Physcomitrium > Physcomitrium patens. The sequence continues at coordinate 7,902,019 of NC_143428.1, read as the reverse complement.
ATTTTTTCACAATTAACAAATAAATAACACTATATCTTAGCAAAATACCAAAAATTAACAAAATAAAATTTTGGTGCATAATTTATGGCTCACAAGAAGTTGGTTTAGGAGAATGTTTAATGATTCAGTCATGTACACAAATCGAGCATAAGATGGAAAGATGACCATACATTGGAATTATATGTAGCTAACCAATTTTTAAGTGATCATGTATACTACACTTTTAGGATAAGGAAAAAATACAAGTTGAGTCTGAAATATGAAACCAAGTACATCATCATTTCATTTGGTCATTTGTCTTTGGTCATAGCATAAAACTTCATATGATAATTCAAAACCTCCTACCAACAATGTTGCTGCATTTCTTTTAACACAATTGTGGTTCTTACAATGTGAAACACCATGTTGTTCTCCCCTCTAAAATCCACCTCATTTTTTTCCAATACAATGTACTTTTCTCAGATATAATTAACCTCTAATATTCTTATCATAGAAGATTCTTCAATATTGAAATTCTTTGGATTCTAATTAAGTGGAATTATTGGCCTTGTATGATTTATGATAATCAAAATAGAATACAATTTTTATCAAGGGTTCAAGTAGTTAGGTGATTATTTATCTCAACATCTAATAATTTAGAATAATTTAGTATAATCTGAAATTTAAATATTAGAATAAATTTACTTTTTTCATATTTTTTACAATTGGAAGAGAATGGGTTTGTGGAACGTACAACCTTTCAAAGTTTAGCACAGTGGCTATTTATACTAAAAATAGAATATAATATTTGTGCATTAATTGAGAGATAATAATATATAAATAAATGATTATAATAAAAATTTATAAATAATTATTACTTTTATTAAGATTAAAGAAGATAAATATTAATAATTATAATAATTATTATTAAGAGATATTTTTTTATATTATTGTATCAACATATTACTTCTTAGATCTATAAATATAACATATAAACTTTTACATAATGGCATTGCATATAACTTTTTAATCTACTAGATGATAGGCTAATTTCATTGTAACATTTTTTTTATTAAATAGTTTTTAATCTATAATAATCTAAGTCTATAAGATACATGTATTTTTTATATTTAAATATATATAATATATGTATATATATTTTATATTTTATTTTTGAAGGTTATACATGTCTTTATATAAATATATATATATATATATATATATATATATATATATATATATATATATATATATATCAATTTTTTTATAGTTTAATTATTTTCATGTATAATTTTTAATTGATAAAAATATTATATTTAATTTATTAATGTAACCAAATAGCTTTTATGTATGTCTTATATAATATGAATGTATTTTTAATACTATTAAATATTATTTGTTTCTTATATATTTAATTAGTCAATAAAAAAATATTTAGATAAAAATTAAAAACCACCTAAATTTCTTGAGTTATAAATATCTAAAAATATTATACAAATAAATGGTTTATTATTATTTTTATTATTTCTAAATAACTTTTAAATACATAATATATTTAAGTTAATATATAATGATTTTGTTAGTTTTTTTTATAGAATATGCCAAATTTTAATAAATAATAAATAATATTATTAGATTTTTTTAATAAGTAAACATATAAATAAATCTAATCTTGAACTAAAAAATATATATAAAAGATTTAAAAATAATATCTTATACATAATTTTTTTTTTAGATAATTTTTATCTTTATTAAAATTAGATAATGAACTTTAATGACATTCATCTAAACTCCATATTAATTATTATAATATTATAATAATTTCGTTTTAATATTTTTTAATGAAAATTATATAAATTTATTTGGAAAATATAAGATAATTAAATAGGGTTTGTTTTGCTATTTTTTTAAGCTCAGTATAGAAGTTTTTAAAATTAAATTTATCAAAAAAGCATGTATTTTATTATTTATATATTTTTTTATTAGGAGTGATGAATGATATATTATCATGATAATAGAATAATATTTAATAAATTAAATCATAAATATTGTGGATATTACTATAATTAACAGATAATTTTTTATTTTATTTACTTCTTAAGATAAAAAATGAGGGGATAGAAGAAACTGTGAAGGAAGATTTTATTGTAAAAGAAGGACAAAAAATACATATTTTTTAGAGTGGCAATAAATCACCAAACACAAACACGAAGGATTTTGTAACACCATCAAATTACATGATTCACCAATGCATGTAGATCTATTCTATTAAAACAGTAGATGCACATCTGAAATTCACATTTTATTTTCTTATCACAAGATAAGGGAAGTGCATCCAAGCATAAATATAACAAGAGTCATAAGAATGTTGAGGACCATTTTTGCTCTCTTAAACATTTGGTGTTAATTGTAACATTATATGTGGCTTGAGCTTATTTGTTCTCTTACTGCCAATTTTGTAATAATGCCTCTGCTTTGAATGTGGAACTCTAGCACCAATCCAAAAAGATTTTTTTGTGTTAGATTAGAAAATGGACAGTATCTTTTGGTCCATCTAAGACTTTGTCATTTTCTTCTTCTTTTTCTTGATCCACTAAAGACTATATCATTGTTATTGTCATTCTAATATTTCTCCTAATCCATCTAAGACTTCATCATTGTCTTCTTTCTCTTACTTCGGATCCGCATTGGATTCTTTTGATATCTTTTTCTCTTTTAGAATCTTCCTTGTTGTCATAGATGCTTTGCAATTGACACTTATCCACTTCATATTATTCAACTTATCTCGTCTAATACCATCCTAGACTTTTGTTTTTTTCTTGCTTTCATGGATCAATACTTTCATTGCCCATGATTATTCAAGGCCATGGCTACAACACCTTGTGTACTTCGCTCCCATAGTAAGATTTTTTTTGGACATGAATTTGTGAGTGATTTATTATTATAAGTGTGAGTTAATGGCATAGATTTTTCTTGAGTACTTGGGTGATTTAAAAGAAATTAAGAGTGAATTTATTGGGATTTGAATAATAGCTACAACTTCTAAAAATTATATAGTAATTTATTTGTTATGAATGAGAATAATCTTCTAATTATTGGAGGTTTATTTTAAATCATACATGCATTCAACAATACTTTGCTGATTTATAATGTTTGATAGAACAATACATTGTTTTGTTAGAAAGTAGCATAATATGTAAAAATAATATAAAATATTATGAGATTTTACATTGTGATAAAATAATAACAATAATAATAATAATAATAATAATAATATAAAATACTTGTATTATTTATTTAAGTTTATAATTTAAGTTTTGTAATTAAAGATAGAAATTGTAGGATTTATTGATGAAGAGTTTATAAGGTCTTTGGCATCAAAGGTATAATATTTTAAATCTTAAGCCATCCCATGTTGGTAGATAAGATGAGTGATAGAAGACTTCATTTCTATTAACTTTTAGAAAAGTTTGAATCCAACTAGACAGTTAGATTGAAAGTTATTGAGTGATATATATTTAGAAGAAATTCTTATAAGAATAGAAGTGGTTTTAAGATATCAAGTTACATATTAGAAACTCTTTTGCATCTTAAAATTATTTATTTGATGTAATAATCTTCTTAAAGACAAACTATAAATAAGATTTGTATTTTATAAATTTGCAACTTGTTTAAGTGATTAGTAGCAACCAAAGGTGCAATGCTTTCTTGAGACAAATTCTTTCTACTATAGCAACATTTTTTGAATGGCTCCACATTGGCCCACTTCTTAAGGTATCATATACTACTTCTAGGTTTCAAAGCAATCTCCTCCATGATAGATTGTTTGGCTACTATTATATTATATTATGTATTATTATTACAAATTATATAATAATCATTTAGCTTGCTAAATGGATTTTTTTTTAATTATGTATAAAATGATACCTTATTAAAATTTTCAATTCCGATATTTTTTTAGATCTAACAAAAAAAAACTATGAATGTATATATACGATAAAAAATCTAGCTTAGGTGATAAAATTTATAAATATCTTTCTTCAAACAATTACACTACTAAATTTTTTTAATCTTTGGTGGACTTTACAAGCAAGAAAATAGTCAATTGGAAGTTGCAAATAAATTAGAAATTGTAATACTTGTGCGACATCATAAGATTTAGTTGAAGTATTTAAATGCTATAATCAAATCGTCTTGAAGAATCATAAAAGACCTAGTGGCTAACAAAAACAAAAGGAAGCAAATTGTTGATAAAGCCAAGACTATATTGGACACCTTGAAGTTGCTGATTTGTGATATTTAATATAGCAACTTTCTTCATGAATAATTGCTTACTAGCTTGCTTTTTAAGATGCATTGCACTACTTTTAAGTTTTAAAGCAATCTCTTCCATAGCAGATTATTTAGATGCTATTATCTTATAGTGTGTGTTACTATTATAAATTATAAAATAATTCTTTAGCTTATTTAATGAATTTTCTCCAATCATGTATGAAATTATATCTTATTGAGATTTTCAATCCAAACATTCATATTAGATTTTAGAAGGATAAACTATAAATATATGCCATAAATAAAATATATATATATATATATATATATATATATATATATCTTTGTTTCTAATAACATACCATAAAACTTGATTTCATCTCTTAAAAGTTAAAATATTGTGAAATAGCATGCATGGTTGTGCCAAGTGTATTAGTAGGAGAGAGTTATTTGTTGATAGCTATTTTTCACTAGAATGTCTCTATATATATTTTTTGGTTCAAATCTTTTGAGAAAACGTAAAAGTGATGTAATGAAATAAATGATATTAGTAGCACCTAGTATAACATTAGATATTACACTAAAAAGTCTTATTAATTATCACCAATTCTATTTCTATACAAAAGTACTACATGAACATTATTAATCACTTATATTAACGTCTCATGTCTTTGTATTACCATCACAATCTTTCAAGCAATGATTGAATTTTCTTGGTCAAAAGTATTAATATTTTAATCAAAAAAATTATAAGATCTTAAGAAAGAACATTCCTAAAGAAAAATAATATTAAAAAAAATATAATATTTTAAAAATAAAAATAAAAAGTGAGAATCTTTATCAAAGCCTAAGAATGTATATGTTTGTTTTCTTAATAAAAAATACTTCTTACAACAACAATGTGAATGTAAGAGAGTATCAAAATAACAATAGAAAAATAAAGAAGTACAGTTAACATAGAGGAAGAAGGAGTAGGCAAGATCCATGCTAAAAAAGATGTTCAAAACAAGAATTGTAAAAAGGCTAGGGAGGAAGTTGAATAAGAGAGGAGAGGATGTATTAAATTTGAAGGCTCCACAACATCTAGAGCCCATAAGAAAGCCAAGCACTGCTCAATTGGTTAAAGCAGAGAAGTAAAGTATATACTAGGACTTCAAGAAAGAAACAAGGAAATAAAACTATGAGTTTATTACCACTAAGATATCGATTTGAGGATATTAGTACTATCAATAGTATTATATGAATTCTTGTTGAAATCATGGAATAAGAATATTTGTACAATTTTGTTAAATTGAGGTGTGAGGTTGAGGTTGTCATTTTGGCACCTCTTGTGAAGCAAGTAGAAGACTTTTTACATTTGTCTGAAAAATTGAGAAAGTAGTGTTATTGTAATTATTTACAATATATAAAAATTAACTTAAACATATAATATATTTATAATTTTTAATGTACATTAAAATAATTAGTAAGTTAATTTGAAGAGAGTTGATGTAAGAAAATTTATTTTGAAATTTATCTATGTTTATTATATTTATCTATTATATAAAATTTTTTAATAAAAAAATTAGAGCTCAAAGATGAAGATCTAAATCTCTAAGAATCTTATTTGGAAGAATAAAAGTAAGATATGGATGGATGAAGGCAAAAAGTAAAGATCTTCATCCCTATTGGTCGAAAGTCATGCCTAATAGGTCAAAATCTAAGATTTAAGATTTGGGCTACAATTTATATACAAATTTTAGAAGATTTGGAATTATGGTGATGAAGTTATAGCCATTTGAAGTTAAGGTATCTTTTTATGACATAGTATTGCTCTTTTGAAGATACAAGGAGTTTTACTACAGATTTTGGAAATCAAAAGATGCAAACATAAAGGAAATTTCAAGATCTACATTATTTGTGAAAGAATTTTTATATTTAATATTTACATGAAGGAGTTATAAAGTATTGAAAATAGTGCATGTAATTAAAAGCAATAAGTAAGTTGTTTTATTGATAGTAATGGTCTGAGCCATAACTTAAATTTTCAAACGAATTTTTGGCTCAAAATTTTTAAAAGTATGTATTATTAGGTTAAAAAGCTATATATCAAAATTTTATAGTATTTAAATATTTAATTTATAAAATATAAAGAAAATTATACATGAGTGTATGTAAGAAAGGATTTGAAGCCACTATTAGAATTTTGGTAATATTTCAAGATCCGTAATGAATTTATAGTTGAAATATGTTGTGATAGTTGACAGTATATTAGTACTTCTTATAAAATTTTGGTTTATTTGGATAATTTGATTTTGAAATATGAGCTATTGAAGTTTGGAAAAATTCACCTTAAGGATATATAAGGTTTTATAATATTTTTATCACATTTTGGATAATCTTTGGTATTTAACAATTATATATTGATGTAATTGTTCCTATAGGAAAAAATTTATATATAAACTTGGTGTGTTTTTTTTTTTTTTTTTTTTTTTTTTTTTTTTTTTTAGACTTGGTTGAGCAATTAGTGACAAATAAAAGCCCAATACTTTCTTAAAGATAATTCTCTCTATTCGAACAATAGTGTTGAGAGCTGCAAACAATTAGATATAGTAGAGGAAATGATTGATGAAAAATGATGGTTCATGGTATGAGAAGAGTCATGGTATTGATAATTGGTCGTAGGAGCTTTAAGTTGGAAATTATATTATGCCTTGGATTATGTCATGGAATGACTATAATTAAGATGGCACCAAAAAAAAATGAAATGTGCATATGCGCAACAACAATGAAAGGTTAGGACGATTGATATAATTTGAATCTAGATTTAAAATTGAAGAACTAGTCTAAGATCTACATAAGACTGTCAAACTTAAACTTCATAGAATAAAGATTTTGGGAGTTTGTAAGAAAATAAAAGTAATTTTGGACGGTTTATAATCCACAAGTCTACATATTAGGTTATTTATTTTGGTTGGATTTATTTATTTATTTGTTTTTATTAAAGGTGAAATATTTTGTAGGGATTCTTATAGTTTGGTTTATATGTGCACTTAGATAGATAAATTTTGAAGATTGTATTGTATTTGTAATGAAGTTAAAAACTTGCTCTAATTTAGTATCTAATAGAAAAATATATTACAAAGATATTTGACAACATTCTTTTTCTTTAAAAGTAGTAATAAAGATTTGTAGTAAATTTGTGCACATGATTGATATTATACTTGGTACCAAAAAGTATATGTGAAGACACAAGATTCAACTATGCACAATTATATAGAGATAATTTTACAAGTGAAACAAATAAGAGATTTGTACAAGCGGATAGTTGACAATTTTGAAGTAGTGTGTTGTTAATCTTAGTAATTCATTATAAGCATAGGTTCAAATATGGAAGGGGTGTATTACAATTTAAACTTCTATTTACACGTTTATAGCATTTGCTATAAAATCTTCAAAAAGGATTGTATTAAGAATTTCTAATAATTCCATAGAACCATAAATAAGTGGTATTCATGAGTTTTTGTTTTTGTTTTTTTTTTTATTCCTTTTGGTTTGTTTGTTTTTTTTTTCATTTTTTTTTCTTAACTTCTATTTTGAAAGCCATACTATAATTATTTTTTCAAGATTGCTACCTAAAATAATAAAACCAATCTTTATTTTAAGTATGAGCTAATATATTGTAAGCAAATACAAAAGTGAGATAGAAGATGTTTGTAGCAATATTTTAGATTATAAGAATTTTATTTGATTCTATTTTTATTATTTTTAGATTAACTATTAATATCTAAATTTTTTCATAATTTTGTGATTTTTATATGCTATTAAAACTTCTATATAGTTTGAATATGATTAAATTTGGTAGGCCACTTATTAGGACCAAGTTATTTATAAGAGCCTTCTACAAATATCTTACATAGAAGGTCCATTTGTCATAAGATCCATCTATCTATTCATTCATAAGGTACATTTGTCATGCAATACAATATATTTTAATGTGAGTAGTGGCAACTTGATTTTATAGGAATGATGAGATTGACACATCTTACATATCCAAAGATTATGTTTTAATTGTAATGGATCCAACAATGCTTAGTAAATACTAGCTAAGTCCTAGTGTAATTGTTTTATGTACAAAACATGCAATTTTGATGGAATTGGTCATATCTTGTTTGCTTGTAGTTGTTGCTTGATAATGCAAGTGGCAATAGAATCATATAAATAGCTATAAGAAGATCCTCAAAGAATCTCAATGATACATAATAGCAGTAGATGTAATTTATATGTGGCATCGATAACATAGTTAGGTGTAAATATCTACAGCCACAACGTCACAAAGTTCATTCAAAAATAGATTTTTTGTAAGGAGGCAAAAAAATAGTACATCCAATAAGAAAAAAAGAGTAGGAGGCACCGCTGTGAAAGTTTGTTTTAAAAATTTTTCTTCTATCAATGCAAAATTAGAAGAGATGAACAAATTAATAGATTGAGTGGGTGGTAAGTAAGGACTAAATAGTCACTTGAAAGTTTTTAGAAGTGTAGGTAGGAATCATAGTAATGAATTTTATGTCATTTGGAAGCTCTTATATATATAATTCTAGTGGTAGTACATATATTCTACTTCAATCAACATTGAATGCATACATGTAAAAGTTAAATATTGTAATTCAAATATCAAGAATTATTAAGCTAGCTTTTTGTCTTTTGCTAATATAAATATCGCTAATTGTTATTAAGAGCTTAGATAGAGTAATATTTGAATATCTAATACAAATAGAATTTGCCATCCATTGTGAACTAGGAGGAGATTAGGAAGAGTCATTATAAGAGTTCAATTTTTAGATTGTTGTAAATGTATTATGTTACTGAAGCGACATGAATAGTAGTTTCAACAAGCTAAAGATCTTAGAGATGGGAGTATTGGAATATTTGGAGTAATTGCCAGAGTGAAGGAGAAGGAAGGCCCTTGAACAAAGAGGCTGTGGTATATAGATTATAAGCATTAAATAACTGGAGCATTGAAATCAAGAAAAGAAAAAAATATAAAATATAAAATAAATAGATGTATGAGTTTGTGGGAGGGAGTTGATAAAGTGATCTAATTTATATATTTTATTTATTTATTTATTTATTTATATATTTATTTAAAATATATGTAATCATTGAATATTAGATTGAAGATTTTTTATGACTGAAGATATATTAATAGAATAATACTTATGTCGTGTAGGATAGAAGATAACGTGCTCAATGTATAACAATGTAGATAGAAGAATATAGAATATGATAATGAAGAAAGTAAATTTAATGTATAATTATAAATATATATAAATATGTTGAATTTTAGAAAATTTGTGAATAAATTAGTATGACATAACTTTGGGAGTTGATGAAGAAATATTTTTTGGAATTCAACATGGCTCTATCATATATATGGAAAGAAAGATATCTAACTATTATAAAATAATCTAATGATTATTTAGAAGATATAAATATATTAACAAATATAGAAGGCATTGATAGAAATATTTAGTATGAGTGTAAAATTCACTCCTCAACTCAATTACAAGATGGCATCAATTAAGAGTTGCTTGTAATGGGTGGTGTGAAGAGGAAGTAGCAAGAATAAGAACAAAAGAAGAAAAACACAAAATAAGTGGAACAAGTACAATCAAGCAATTATACACTACAAAACTAGTCATAGTTTATTCGTTGAATTTTTACCCAATAAAAAATAAAAAATAAAAATAAAAAATATATTTTTAAAAACGAATTTTTTTAATCATTTCAATGGTATAAGAAACATGAAAATCCAATTAGCCTAGGAACTCATTGTGGCCTTTAAATTTTGTTCCATTTCTTCATAATGACTTTCGAAGTGGTAAATCTCATTTTTATCAAATTCTTAAAAATTACTCTAAAAAATCCTAAGTATTTTAAAATAAATTATAAATAATTTTAAAAATTTAATATAAAATTTTATAATATTAAAATCAATTCAAAGCTATATATTCTTATCTTAATAATTTTTTATAGTAATAAAATCTATTTAAATTTACTATAATTCCCACTTTTTATATAAATAATTAAAAAGACATGAGGTTCGTTTTCATACTACTTCTAACTACTAACTAATATTTACTACTGAACAATAAATAAAAATCCTAAATGAAGTAAAATAATTGCCTCCAAGACTTATTAAGAGTCGATTTCTTCTCCACTAATACTAATTTTTTTCATGTAACATCCTCTAAGCACATCTTCACATAATAATTGTAATTTTGGCACTCTACATGAATTTTGTCTTAAAACAACTAGTAAGTTAATTTGATGACTTACAAAAAGATAGAAGTATTAAAACATAGAAAGCAAACTCCACACAAGTAAGTTAGGACCAGCAAGGTTGCACTTCACAAATAGAATGTGGTATGAGATGATTCTTCCCATGCCAACCCTTTTCTTATATACTAGTACCGAGGTACCATGTGTTACAACCCATATGGGATATCTCTTAGGACCAGCCCTCTCCTTGTATTCTAAGGCACTATAGACCAGCAACTAACCTTGTAGGATATCCCTCATTACTCATATACTCTATTGACCATTAGCAACAACTAAATGAGTTCTTTCCTTCAACACTCCCACTTTGCTACTGATCAATTAGCTATCAATCCTAATGCCTTACTCAATATGTTATGTCTCTCTTTCACCAAGGCTTTTGTTAGCAAATCAGCCAACATGTCTTTGGTTTCACAATACATCATATCAATAATTCCCATCTCTATCTTCTCTCTTATAAAGTGGTGTTGAATATCAATGTGCTTGGTTCTTGCATGATGCTTTGGATTCTTTGCAAAAGCCAAACATCCTTGATTGTCACATCTCAATGGAGTGGCTTCCAATTGCACAAGTCCAAGGTCTTCCAACAACAACCTCAACCAAATTGCCTCCATTGCTCCATGACTTGCTGCCATATACTCCGCCTCCATTGTGGACCTTGCAATGGTTGGTTGTCTCTTACAATTCCAAGATATGGCTCCCATTCCAACAAAGAATACATAGCCCGTTGTTGATCTTCTATCATTTGTATCTCCAGCCCAATCCGCATCACAATATCCATGTAATGCAATGTTATTTCCTCCAAGACATAGTTTATGGTTCAAAGAGCCTTTCAAGTACCTCATGATTCTTTTGATGGTTGCCCAATGCATAGGACCTGGTTTTGCCATGTGTTGACTTACAACACTTACTGCAAATGCAAGATCCATCCTTGTACCCACCATTGCATACATGAGTGAGCCTACTGCTGCCTTGTATGGTATGCCTTGCATTTGATGCTCCACTTCAGCATATCCCTCATCCGTGAGCTTCATCAACTTCAAGTTGGCTTCCAAAGGAGTTCCAATGGGCTTGCAATCTTGCATATTGAATCGTTTCAATACTTCTTCAATGTACTTGTTTTGACTCAATGTGATGGTCTTTGATACTCTATTCCTTGTAAATTCCACACCCAAACAATAATGAAGCTCTTCCAAATCACTCATTTCAAACTCTTTCTCCAATTTCTTCTTCAACCACTCTAATTTTACCATGGTGTTGCTTAAGATGATTAAATCATCTACATAGAGGATCACAACCAGCAAGAAGTCCTTGGCTTGCAACACATACAAAGAATGGTCAGCTTCACTTCTTATAAAACCTTCCTTCACAAAGAATGAGTCAATGCGTTGATACCATGCTCTTGGTGATTGCTTGAGTCCATACAATGACTTCTTCAACTTGCATACAAGGTTGGGTTTGTCTTGATCAATAAATCCTTGAGGTTGCTCCATGTAGATGTCTTCTTCCAATTCTCCATTCAAGAAGGCTGTCTTGACGTCCATTTGATGCATCTCCAAGTCTATTGATGCTCCAATTGCTACTATAGTTCTAATGGTAGTGAATTTGGCCACTGGAGCAAATGTCTCATTAAAATCCACTCCAGCAACTTGTGAGTAGCCTTTGGCAACCAATCTTGCTTTGTACCTCACAACATTGCCCATAGCATCTCTCTTGGTTCTAAACACCCACTTACATCCAATTGCTGAACGATTTGGTGGAAGTGGAGTCAACTCCCATGTCTTGTTGTCCATAAGAGATTTATACTCTTCTTGCATAGCAATCTCCCACTTCATTGCATCACCACACCTCATTGCATCACACAAAGTCAATGGATCATCAAGAAGAGCAACATTGGCCTGATCTTCACTTACTTGTGGAAAGATGTGGTTCTTCCACCATTCACCTTGTGGTCTTCTTTCACGTGTTGGATATCTTCTCTCATGCAAAGAAGATGAGCCTTCATGCACCTCTTGCTGCCTTCTATGGCTCATACACTTCCTTCTCTCATTCATTGGTTGATATTCTTCATCTTCATTCTCTTCATTGTCCTTGTTGTATCTTGCTGGAATTGAAGTCTTTATAGAGTTGGGCTCTTCTTCAATGATATCTTCATTTCCATCTTCACTTTGAGAATGCTCTTCTTCATCTTCTTCTTTGTTTGCTGAAATTGAAGATGTGTCCACAAACACACCACTACTCCCACTTGGACACATCTCCCACTTTTCACTTGCACTCTTATACTCCAAGAACTCTACATCACGACTTTTGATGATCTTTTTGGTGTCTAAACACATGAGCCTATATTCCTTGGTGCCTTCACAATATCCAAGGAATGCACATCTTGTGCCCTTTGCATCAAGTTTGCCTCTCATACTATCTGGAACTTTAGCATATGCAATGCATCCAAAAATCCTCATATGGGATAAACAAGGTTTCTTACCCGTCCAAGCTTCTTCGGGAGTCATTCCTTCAAGTGCATTTGTGGGACACCTATTTCTTGTATATACGGCATTTACCACAGCTTCCGCCCAATACTCATATCCAAGCTTTTGAGCATGAATCATACTCCTTGCCATCTCCACAATGGTGCGATTTGCTCTTTGAGCAACTCCATTTTGTTGTGGGGTATAGGGAGTGGAGGTTTGTCTTGCAATGCCTTCATGCTTCAATAACTCATCAAAGTCTTTGGACAAATACTCACCTCCATTGTCCGATCGCAGCACCTTAATCTTGTGCTCACATTGCTTCTCCACAAGTGCTTTCCACTCCTTAAACTTAGCAAAGCACTCACTTTTGGCCTTGATGATATAAATCCATACCTTCCTTGAAAAGTCATCAATAAATGTGACAAAATATCTTGCTCCACTCATAGATGCTGTTTTCATGGGTCCACAAACATCCGAATGCACAAGCTCTAGCAATTGATTTGCTCTTATTGCAATTCCACTAGGAAATGGTGTCCTATGTTGTTTGCCTTGAATGCAACCTTCACAAGATAGATTCATAGTAGAATGGCCAAAGTCTAAGCCACTTACCATGGATTGAAGCTCCTTCATGCTTTTGGCATTCAAATGTCCAAGTCTTTGATGCCAAATGCCTACCTTATCTTCATTTGATGGAAATTCAGCAAAAGCAGCAACCTCTACTCCATTGATGCACTTGCAATTGATAATATAGAGATTGCCATCTCTAATCCCTTTTGCTACTTCTTTGCCTTCCATGGTTCTCACAAAACATCCATTCATATTGAATTGCACTTTGCACCCATGACTTACAAGTTTACTCACCGAAAGGAGGTTCTTCTTCATCTTTGGCACATGCAACACATCCTTGAATGTGATCCTCTTGCTTATGCCCTTGACCACTACTTCCACTACAATGGTGCCCATTCCAATGGCTTGTACCATACCATTATCACCTAACCAAACCTTAGTTGCTGGAATTGATTGATAAGTGTTAAATGAACACTTGTATGGAGTCATGTGTTTGGTACATCCAAAATCCACGATCCATTTGCTCATATCAAGCATGGAAGAAGTTTTTTTTGCCATGAATACAAAGTCATCACCTCCATGGTCATGAAAAGCATTATTGGCATTCTCTCTTTTTCCTCTCTTTGCCTTGAAACAATTCCTAGCAAAATGCCCTGGTTTTCCACAAATATAACAAGTTTTGGGAAGATTACGTTGAATGGAAGTACTTGCCTTACTTGGTCTCGTGAATAGTGCTGATTGTTCTCCAATAGACTCCTTTTGCTTTCTTTTGGTCACTTCATGGGCTAGTCTTGCCGTGACATAGTCCAAAATAAGATCTTTTCTTGAAATTGACTCCAATGCCACAATGAGGGAGGAATAGGAGTCCGGAAGGCTTGAGAGCAATGTCATCACAACATCTTCTTCATGTAAAGGCTTGTCAATAACAGCAAGTTGGTTTGCAAGTGCTTTTACCTTATTCACATGAGCCATGAGATCTTCACCTTCTTCCATCTTCACGATGAAGAATTTTTGCCTTGACCATAGTACATTGGAGAGATTTCTACTCTCATAGACGTTGCAAAGAGTCTTCCATGCCTCTGCTGCCCCTTTGCAAGAAATGACATGAGCAAAGTTGCTCTCATCTAAATTGGTGGCAATTATGCCAAAAGCCTTCTTTTCTCGTCTTTTGAACTCCTTATGCTCCTTGATGCTTGCCTCTACCCCAGGTGCCTCTTCCTCTTCACATACAATCTTCCAAAGATCCAATGACGCCAAAAGTAGCTCCATTTTGGCCTTCCAGTGGTGAAAGTTGTCACCTTTGAACTTTTCAACCATTCTCAAGCTATTACCCTCAAAAGATGCCATCTCAAGCTATACGTAGGTCCAAACAACTCTTGATTTGGAGTTGTAATGGAGAAGATATCACTACTCAAAGATCGCTGAATCACAAACCCAGAATTCGCTGTTTTGCAACTTTTTGTAAATTATGAGTCCTAATCACGTCTAAATGGTGGGGAATGAATTGTAAAGTAATTCTATGGCTCTCATAAGTCTCCCTCACGTCACTTTACTCAAAATGACTCACTATCTCATGAAACTTTCAAACACTAGTGTTACTTCAGCAAAGACACTATCAAGGTCTTGCACAAAACTCATATACTCACAAATCCAGGAGCAATGACTTCAACAACACACTAGCAACACTCTACCATAAGATTCCAACCACCAAAGTAAGCAACAAAGAAAATAATGCAAGAACAACTTACTTGGTAAGAGAGTGTGGGTCCATAACCTATTGAAACATAGAAAGCAAACTCCACACAAGTAAGTTAGGACCAGCAAGGTTGCACTTCACAAATAGAATGTGGTATGAGATGATTCTTCCCATGCCAACCCTTTTCTTATATACTAGTACCAAGGTACCATGTGTTACAACCCATATGGGATATCTCTTAGGACCAGCCCTCTCCTTGTATTCTAAGGCACTATAGACCAGCAACTAACCTTGTAGGATATCCCTCATTACTCATATACTCTATTGACCATTAGCAACAACTAAATGAGTTCTTTCCTTCAACAAGAAGGTTGGAAGTAGTTTAAAGCTAGATATTGATGGAATTTTGTAGGTCGGTGTTGCAAAGGTATAAAGGTTGGTATTGGTTCTTTTGTACTTCTAAGTATACAATCATTTTCTTTATTAAGGATCTCTACCTCCAAAGCAACTTGAATGGCTCTTTTTAAATCCTTAGGCTCCTTGTGTAAGATATTCCAAATTGTAGAAAGCATGGCAAAATATTAGATCAAGTAATGCCTTATGGTATCTTCATTTAAAAATTTACCAACATATCAAGTGCACACTATTAGTAATCACTTCACATAAGAGGTAATGTTCTCTGAGGGACCTTATCTAATGTTGCTTAAAGTTGAAAGATCTTATTATTACCCAATTACAGGCCTAAATTAACAAAGAAAAGCTATCAAAATTTATTCCCATGTAGTGAATGATTCCTCTACATGAGATCTATACCATGCATATGTAGAATCCATCAAGATTGTTGAAAACCATATAAGGTAGTATCTATGATTAGCCACTAAATTATTAATAAGTATCTCTACAAATCTTTCTATGTGAGCTGCTAGGACTTCATTGATAGATCCAAAAAATCTTAGAAGATTGGATGGAATTATTGCCCCTCATAATCTTGAAGGTACTAAAATTTGTAATCCTCTAAGCAACATCAAATAGGTCAATTTCAATATTTGGATAAAGATTTCCATTATATCAATGAGCTACATTAGCTCATAGAGTTAAAGAAGGTGAAGGATCTTCTAGAGGTTTTAAAGGTTACCCTCTACCATGATCCATTTTAATAGAAGCTTGTAACATCTTATCACAAATCTCTTCTAATATGTGATTTTCTAAAACTACTGGCTCAATGTAGGCTCTACATTGTAAAATACATTTAGATTACAAAATAAGGCTGGTAGGAGGATAAACTATCTTAGAATTAATTCTAAATGGCATAAAATTAACTTTATGGTTTCTAAAAAACTCTCTTAAGATAAAAGACCTAATAGGTGGTTTAAAATAAAATAAGTAGATTTAAAATTATTTTTATTTTTATTTTGTGAAATAACATAAAATTCTTTTTTTTCTTATCTATTTGTAAGGCACATGGTTTAATTATATACTAAGATGAGATCTTGTGTTGATCTCAAAGTAGTGGTTTCACCTAATAATTAAACCTTTCTCTTAAGTCATACACAAGGTCCAATTAAATGCCAAATTCAAATCTCATACTGATCTTAATACAGCGGAGTCACTTTTTAGTTGGATCTAATTCAAAATTTAGAGATTGGAAAACAAGGCTAAGGGTAGTATAAGTAGTTAAAAATTTTAACACATGGCTACCATAAAAATTAGATGGATAAGTTAAAAGACAACCTATAGGTTAACATGCAATAATCAACTTTGCGTCATGGGGGTCATCACTTCCCACAAATATAGATTCAATGCCAAAAAGAAGTCATGCCAGCCATTGATTTGACTTCACTTCTCACAAAACATCTAGGAATTGGAAGCACCTATCACAACACAACCAAGTTCTCTTAACAAAAAGAGGTAGATTGAAAAAAATTATTTATACATATAATTGAATATTTAGTATTTAATTACACTAAAAGGTGATAGAATGGTTAAGATAATTGTAGAATAGATATTTATTCGTTTTTGAAAGATATTGGTAAAATATACTAATAGTCCAGAGAATAGGCAATTCAAGAGGACGGATGATTAGTTTAGTTATTAAAAGTGATTAATTATAGAATTATGGTTAGAATCTAGAAAATCAGGAGAAAATATATAGGTGCTGTAGAAGTTAGTTTAAAGGCCAGATTGTGATAGTCATGAGTCAGGGTAAGCTTGGTGCTACTTCTTTCTTTGTTTATTTCTTGGATTTTGTTTTCTTTGTAAAAGAAGAGTTATGGACAGTTTCTCAAAAATATAAAGTAATATTCTAGAATGAAATGAGATTTGATATTATGAAAAGAAGAATTTGATTTATTGAATATTGAATTATACAATGGTGAATTGAAAGAGAATAATTGAAAATATTTGTGAAGAATGAATATGAATGGAAGGATTGTAATACATTGAGTATTGGAAATTGAGAGTGATTCATCAAAAGGAGTTTGTAGAGTTTGGAATTCTGTGAAGAAGTGTGTTGAGAAGGATTATTAGTGGTGAAAGATTCTAATGTTTGGATTATAGGATGATTATGTACTATCTTTTAGGATAGTGCAGGATTACACATTATTGTTATCAATGATGGTGGAGTACTATTAGGAAGTGGAAAAATATTGTGGTATTCTTTGATGTTTTCATTAGTTTGGAGTATAGTTAATTGTGTGATCCTAACAAGTAGAACTCATGTGCTTAGTCTTTCCCTAAGTTCAAATCCCCCTCTACAGGATTATTCTGAAAGAAATTTGTAGAATAAGTAAAATAATTATTATAATAATATCTTTAAAATAGCAAGTCTGGCCATACTCTTTTTTTAGTATGCCTAAAATTTAAAATAAAAATAAAGAGATAAGATCAAAAATCCACCTAATTTTGCCAAATTGTATTCTTTCCTTGTATGTCTAAAATTTCGAATAAAATTGAGGAGCTAAAGTTTATAATCCACCTAATTTTGCCAAGTTGTGCTCTTTTCTTACATATCTAAAATTTCAAATAATTTAAAGGGCTAAACTTTGGAACTTACCATGATTAATCTTTATATTTGAAGTTGTACTTGAATTCCATTTCATATACCTTAGAAGTGACAACCAATCTAAAGAAAATCACCCAATAATACTTATACTAATGTTAGATTAATCAAATATTACTTAAAATTAGAAGTAAAAAAATATTGCATAAAAAATAAATTAATAGATAAATAAAAATAAAAAATAAAAACTATATTAACTTACGTCACTACATAAACTTATTATGCATATAAAAATAATATTATTATATAAAAGTAATAGTAAATATTAAACAATAAGGATAAAGATAATAAAATAAGTAAAATAAAAAAGAAAAATGAAATAAAATTTAAAATAAAAGTTAAAAGTAAATTAAAATATTAATTGCATTTAGTTTTTATTAATTAATAAAATAATTAATTTAATTCAATGATATTACTTATATTATAATTAAAATTATATATTATTATTATTATTATTATTATTTTCTTATTTTCTTATTTTCTTATTTATTTTCTTTTAATTTTTAATTTTTATTTATTTATAATTTAAAATAGTTAAGAAAAAATATTAAATACCAATTTTAAAAATATAACATAAATACAACAATGTAAATGATTGAAAAGATAGAAATCACTAACCTTAATTGTATTCTGCTTAAGGCAGCAACCTCTTTCTACTCCAAAAATCGCCACACATTCAATTTTGATTCAATAGCATTCAATTATGTACCACTAAAATTTTAACTCTAAGGTCCTTCTACACAAAAACTTTCAATCTCAAATAAATACTAGGCACTAAGAAATGCCTTTCCATACATGGAGTACATGAAACTGCCAAAGCAGTGAACCTCCTTCTGATCTGAAAATCACTTCAAACTTAAATCAAGTCCAAATTTAACATCTGATAGCTTTTTGGAAAGCTAACATCAAGATACACAACTTTAAAAAATTTCAATCCAAAATATGCAATACATAAAAACTGATTGATGACAACCCGAGAGCAAATCAACATTCAATTCAACAATTAAATTTTGACTACCTTTTAAGTTGACGAATAGAATGCTTGGTTTACACCAATAAGGAAGAGGTGTAGGATACTTACCAATGATGGGGAGATACTTGAATTGCTTCTTCAACCAAAAATAAACAAGATTAATCACAACAAGCAACTTCACATTCACACACACCATTAGAAGCACCACCTCCCGGCAAATGCACCATTTGTGTGAGGGTAATATTCATCCTTCAACCCAAATTATAAGATGGCCTCAATTAAGAGTTTTTTGTAGTTTTTGGTGTGAAGTGGAAGTAGCAAGAACAAAGAACAAAAAAAGAACACAAAACAGGGGAAATAAGTGCAATCAAGCAATTGTACACTATAAACTAGTCATAGTCTATTTATTAGATTTTCATCTAGTAAAATATAAAAGAAAAAAATAAAAAATATTTTTTTAGATAAGTAAATTCTTTATCTTTTCAATGACATGAAAAACATATAATTCCAAATTACTATGAGTAAGTTATGATAGATTAAAGATAGAATGTAAATCATACATTATTTAAGTGAATAATTTTTATCTCAAGGATAACTTGCTTAAGAGATCAAGAGTTCGAGCCTCACCAAGGTTCACAAGTAGTATATATGGGGTTTCTAAAGAGGCCTTGAGGCCTTAGTCTTATCTTCCTACCTATACCCAAGGTTCTACAACCCATATGGGACTTGTACACCTCCCTTCCTATAAAGACTAGACCAGCTACTGGTCCTCCTATTTTCTACTAGTAAAACTCATTTTTTTGCATTTTCGACTTCACCATGGTATTTAAAAACATCCTATTAGCCTGAGAACCTTGCATGGCCTTCGAATCTTGCTTCATTTCTTCATAATGGCTCCCAAGGTGGTAAAGTTCAATTTTACCAAGGTCTTAAAATCTTCTATAAAAATTCCTAAAAAATTCTAAATAAATTCTTCATAAAATTTAAAAAATAATATAATAATTTTACAATTATAATATCTATTCAAGGCTATATTATTATACTTTGGTGATTTTTTATAGTCATAAAATCAATTTACATCCACTAAAAATCTTATTTTCAAAAGAATTACTAAAAAGACATGAAGTTCTCTTCATGCTTCTTCTAACTACTAACTAATCATTGATAGGATTTTTATAAGTAAAAAATATAGATAGGAGGTCAATGAAGACATTGGTCTCAATAACTAATCCTTAATACTTAATGATAGGTAAAAATACTAAATTAACTAAAACAATTGCCTCCAAGATTTACTAAGACTCCATTTTTATAACTTTTCTTCTAATGAGACTTTTATAACTTATAAATACTTCTAAATTCTAATAAATAATTAAATAGTCAAATAAACTTTCTAAACTTAATATTTATATAATTAAATAATTTAAAACTATATTTTTAATTAATCCATCAATCAGGATGTATTGGTAGGATTCACATGGGCTTGTAGAACGACATTTAAAGTAACAACTTAAGCAATTCTATTTTCTTTTTTTTATGGTATAGAAGCAATTTTAACTCATTTAGTTTGAAACTCCTTTACTTCATATTGTCTTCATAAAAAAGTTGTCAACTAAAGAATCTTTATCTGATAGGTTAGAACAATTAGAAGCTCTAGATAAAGCAAGAAGACAAAGTGTTCAACATACTAAGGCAATTCAAAGAAGAAGAAAGATTGCCTTTGAAAAATAATATAAGATTAGAATCTTGAAGTATTGCATGTTGGTCCTCTTACAAGATGCTATGTGATTAGACTTCTCAAAAAAATTTGATGTTGTATGGTTAGTCCCCTACTTAGTTAAAGACGTCTTTATAGATAATTTAGTGTAGCTACAAATACTCAATGGCGAAGATTTTCTTATCAAGACATTTGAAAATAGATATAAAGAATATAAAGTGTGATTTTCATCATACACATGGTCAAATAGCTCAACCTTAAATTTATCCTTATTTAACTTTATAAGTAGCAAATCATCAAGACTAGATAGAATTCAAAAAGCTAAATTATTGGTATTAAAGATAAGCTATACTTATATTCATTTATCTTATCTTTTTTTTTAATTTAGTTCTTTTATCAAAAAAAAAAAAAAAAAAAATCACAAATATTCTAAGTAAGGAATAATTATACTTGATTAGACCCTCACAATTTTTGAGTATCAAAAAAAAAAAATTATATTAGGATTTGTGAGTATGTCTCTTACTAAACATCCAAAGAGCATAGAAGTATTGGTTATGTGAGAGGTTGTTAAGTGAATGTCCTCAGTTTAAATCTGATTGGAAAAATGAGCTATGCCAATGAGTTAGTATTAGTACAAGAAAGACCAATATTGCACATCCAATGGATGTGTTTGCTGTAAAGGATTGATACTAAAATTCTCTCATATTGAAGAGAAGCCTTAAGATATGTAATTGCTTGTTTTACTTATTCCAAATTAATCTAATGGAAATAAACCCATATAGAGGGATTCCAATATGGGGAATGACTAGTTGCTTAAGCATTCACGTTAGGGTCACACAATCAATCACCTCCTGAATGTATCGTCTCTATTTCTAATATCTGAACACACAAGGAAACTATAATCTCCTCCTTCACCTTATCGGTCTCTTCCTTACAGCAATTCAGTTATACCAATAACTGCTATTTCCACCAATATATTCACCCTCATAATCTCCAATTGTAATACTGTGCCCTCACAGCTTTCAGCATACAATTATCTTCATTCCAATCAATGGAATTCTTCACACAAAACTGCCATTCACATTGCAGTGTTTCACAAAAACACAGACTCATTCTCTCTGCTAAACTACAATCAGATTTCAGCATTCAATCTTTCTTCTTCTTAAATAATACCAATCACATTTTCATTCCATAATTCACTTCACAATATTCAAAAACTTTCAATCCTCTTATTCAAAGAAAATAACAAACAAAAGAAAAGAGGTAGCACCAAGCTTACCCCGGCTCACAATTATTACAGCGATGGCAGCTTAATTAACTTCTATAACTCTTATATACTTTCCCTTCATTCTCCAAATTCTAAACATAATTCTGTAATTAACCGCTTTTAGTAACTAAATCACTCATCTGTCCTCTTGAATTTTCTATTCTATGGACTATTAATATATTTTAGTAATATCTTTCAAAAATGAATTAATATCTATTCTACATAGCCCCACTCGTATCTATGCAACGTCCTCGCAAACACTCAATTCTTACCTATCTAAAAACTACTTAACAAAACTCTACAAAATTACTATTTTCTTTGGCCCACCCAATTGATCATTTACTGCATTATCTAATATGCGTTCCATCGAATCTGGTTCCAATTGCAAATCTTCTTCCTCCTCTTTCACTCTAGCTATTAATTCCTTCCTCAACTGGTTTGAGAGATCTTCATTATACTCTCCCAATTCATGGACTTGAGCTTCCAATTTCAAGATCTGGACATCACGAAGTTTCAATTGTTGCTATTGCTGACTCATCTATTCTGAAACATCTTCAATCGAAACTTGTGATTGGCTCTTCACTTTTAACTTTTATTTGGAACTACTACTCTCAAAAACACAAGAAATATAAGAAAATGGTACTCCACCCAACCCAAAACAACACCACAAAATGACTTTAACTGGTGCCCCACTCCTATTCTTTTACTACTTGGTGATAATGACAACATGTTACCCATACTGTAAGTGAAAGGTAATGAGAAGTAATCTTTCTTGGCGGCCGTATTAAGTTTTTAAAAATCCTGAAAAATTTGGATTTTTCCATTCTTTTTCGATACCATCACGATTGGAGAAACCCACTCACTATTTGGTACTGGATAAATAAAACCCACATCGAGAAGTTTATCCAATTCCTCTTTCACTAAAAGGAAATATTTTGGGTTAAGCTGGTATTGTCTTTGACGAACTCGTGTAACATCCTCCTCCAAAATAATCTAGTGCTCACACACATCAACTAGAATCTCTTTCAAATCTGCATACGACCACGCAAAGGTAGATTTGTAATAGACAAAAAATTATTTTCAAGCATCCAATTTTGTACTTATAATACCGGCATATATTTTAATTAGCTGTGGCATTTTGTTGGTGCCTAGGTTAATGGATTAACACACAAGGTCTTCAACAACCTCTAATTTAATTGTCTTCTCCTGATCTGAATATCTTATATTATTCGACATATGGAAACCATCCAAATCTGATTCCAATGTGCTGACTTTATTGACTGTAGAATTGTTCATCCATTCGGCAATAGCATGATCCGAGTTAGTCGCATCCTCTTGATGTAGTAAATATTCACCAGGACTTCCACATTGATAGACTCCTGCCTTTGCTGTTGAAAAGTTTTTTCCTACCCCAAATTGTGGTGAACCTTAGCATCGTCATCTACCTTAATTGATTGACTCTCGTTGTCCAATGTAAATTCTGATTTTGGCAATTGAGATTCTCCATAATATTATACCAGGTATATCTGTAGAACAATCTGGTCTCGACCTTTTCTAATTGTCAATGTGCCTCGGCCCAATCGTTCTTAGCTTTGGCTTAATAAAGCCAAGGTCTGTCCAATAAAATGGAATACAATAATGTAGAACTCTATAATCGAAATACAATATAATTGATTTTGTATGTCAATCCCGTGATTACAGTGGCAATATTACATAAGATTTTCATTGGCTTTACCCGACTATGATCTGCCATTCGCAAGACCAATGTCGTAGGTAGCAATTGCTTTAGATCCAAATACTCCATTGTATCCACGTTCATTAAATTCACATTGGAGCCACTATCGAGTTGTATCCCTGGAATTAAAATGCCATCAATTGATACATCGATTGTTGGTGCTCCCAGATTTGGGTTTAAGCTAACTTCATGAATTTTTTTAGTGCAGAATCTTCATCGTATTAACGTTGAATTCAATGTAGATCGATATTCCGATGCTACAGCCAAAAGTTGCTTCATTGTAATTGAAGGCTGAATAACATCCAAATCCCTCAGAATGTCATAGGATTCCATATTGAGAGTAATTTCCAATATTCTTTTGCATTTCATTGGTTTCAATTTTATTTCGTTTGGCAGCAATTCCTTCCTAACAATTGAGATTGCCACTGGTAACTTCACCAACTTTTCTACCAACAGAGGTTCCTTTAATACGTAAGATCTTTTATTAGGTTGTACAAGTATTGGTAGTTGATCAGTTGGGATCGTTCTTGATAGTTCCGACAAATTGGCAGGTGGAACCAAATTAGGTTCCTCATTCTGTTGAGGTCTCAATATTGGGTTACGTTTCAATACTGGTATTGATTCGTTTAGCCCTATGGATGGCGCTACTTACTCTCCTGCGATTGGTTCATCCATGTCCTGAATTAGATTCTTGTCTTTTTGTTGGCCTCTAGAAAGCACTGCGTTCACCACCTCGACATGATGTACTAGTGAGTCTCGTTGAACAGGACCTTTGTCCTCTGTCGGTTGGCTTGTTTGTATTTGCTGGTCCCGATTATTATAATTAAAGGGCATATTACACTATTGATATGTGTGACTAGACTGCTTACAATTTCCACATATTTGAGCATAGTTATCACTGGCCCTTAGATTAGGACATTCACTCGCATAATGTCCAATTTGTTTACAACAATAGCAATAAAGTGGTCTCCTGCTAGCTCTTTCAGGGATATTGGATGTCTCTACTGGTATATAATGGCTACGTCTGTTCTATGTCGGATGAGTAAAGGATCTTGGTTGACCCATTCTTACTATAGACTCTGGCATTGGCTTCGTCATGGGTAGATATTGATGGTATCCTAGTTGGTTCATTGCCAATCCATGAGTATTAGATACACCTTCTTGGTGAAATTCAGAGTTTAAGAAATTGGAATAATTTCTGTTTTGTTTATTCACTTGATTTCTATTCCAGCCAAACCTATTATTCATTTATACTTGATTGACATCCTACAAAGTTGGTTGAGTCATTATCTGGTTACTAAGTTGTTGTTGCTTCTATAAATTCCAATAGTTGGTAGTAATATGCTTGCCCCCACAAAAGGTACATTGTACAGTCATTTGGGGAGGTGAAGGACATTCTGTTACTAAATGACCTTGCTCCTTACAATTGCTGTACCAGACATTAGGATGCATATTAATTGATTTATACCTTTTTTCTTTATCCTTGGCCATATTCACAACCAATTCATCCATTTTTTTTGTCAATGTTAATAGCAATGACTCATTGAGATCCCTTGATATCAATGGATTTGGTAATTCCTTTGTAGGTATTGGTTTTTGGTATGCAAAATAAGGCGCATACGATTGTGATGATGATGGTGGTACAGCTTGCAATAGAACGGCATCCACTATTCCATGTGGAATTGTACCATAATCATTCCTTTCCAAATAACTTTCCAATGCGTCATTCCAATTTGTCATTTGATAACCTCCTTGAGATGGAATCATCGTGGCTCCAACTGTTAAGTTCTGGTCATAGTGACATTCCTCCTATACTTTTGCTTGCTCAAGAGATGATGCAATGGTGGCTGATTGGGCTTCCTTTAAAAACATCTTCAATTCTAGTGGGTGTAGTCTATTAACCAATATAGACAACACAAATGATTTCGACATTTGGTTATTTGGCCATTTTTAAAGTATATCTACTACACGACCATAATATGACTGTACCGCTTTCCCTGGTATCATTCCACTGTTCATTAATTTTTTTCTAAGACGTTCTTCAAAACTAATTGGTCAAAAATGGGCTAAAAATATATTTTTCAATGTCTCTCAATTGATAAATTGTCCCACAGGTTGGTGGTTATACCATTCAAACGTTGTGTCTTTCTATGTTGCTGGCAGCCATCGCAACCAAATATCTTCAGTTCTGCCATTATTAGCTATACATGCTGTAAGAAACTGAGACAAATATTAATCGGGATCCACACCCAAAAATCTCCAAAAAGTAGGTAGTGGCACGATACTAGTCGTACGATCACCTACTACACCTATTTGTACTGCAATCGAAACCGCTGGTCCTCCTAATGCCATTGAATTTCTTGTTCTACTGAACTCTATTTTAAAATAATCTTTGCTTTCCCTTATTCTAATTTTCGAGCTCTCAGTGCTCCTCGATTTACTGTTATTTTCCACAAATAGTTTTATTAGTTGAATTGTAGGTGAAAACGTCTAATTTTGAAATATAATATAGTTATCTTTATTGGCGACCAATTTGTGCTAATTTGAAGTGGTATCTCTTACTGGAAAAATATCCAATGGAGTACCAAATTCTTCTACATCTCCTTCTCTTTCAGTTAATGGCGTCAAGATTTCCACTGGAATGTTAATAAAATTTTTCGTAAGTGTTCTTGGCAATTTTTCTAATGGTACATACGACTGCAGAATTAATAGTCTGTCCGGTTCTTGATATGTTCGGATGCACCGACAAGCTTGCAACCATGGTTTAATCCAGTTTTGTCGATGCTTCCTTTTAAGATTACATTCTTGCTCCTCTCTAAGTAAGTTCCTTTCTTGCGCTCTTCCCTGTCTTTCTCTCAACTGATTTATTTTCCTCGATGTAATGCTCTCGTTCTTATTAACCATAATCTTGCTTCAAACACTACTGAAATCGTCTTCCATTACCAATTTTCTCACACGTTTGGTAATTAATTCCTAACACTCAAAGCTATTATCACTCCCCGGTAGTGGTGCCAAAATGTGATTGCTCGTTTTATTTATTCCAAATTAATCTAATAAAAATAAATTTTTCTTGCATCATTGAAAAGATAAAAAAAAATTCCTTTCTAAAAATATAATTTTACTTTTATTTTTTACTTTTTATTAGATGAAAACTTAGTGAACAGACTGTGACTAGTTTTATAGTGTATAATTGCTTGATTACACTTGTTCTACTTATTTGTATTTTGCTTTCTTTTTTTTCTTTTTTTTGCTACTTTTACTTCACACCACCAATTAAAAGTAACTCTTAATTGATGCCATCTTGTAATTTGGGTTGAGGAGTGAATTTTACACTCACATTTTAGTGCATTTGCTAAGAGGTAGTGCTTCTAATGGTGAGTGTAAATGTGGAGTTCCTTGTTGTAATTGATCTTTCTTGGTTTTGTTGAGTAAGTAATTCAAATGGATCTTCATCATTAGAAAATTTTCTACATCTCATCTTTATTGTAAAAAAAATCATTTCAAATTTTCACTTTATAAGATAGTCAAGGATTTCAATGTTGAAATGATTGTGGATTTCTCTCGGGTTTTTATCAATCAATTTTTATATGTTGCATCTTTTAAGTTGAAACTCTGTGAGGTTGTGTATCATAATCTCAGCTTTCCAAAAAGCTTTCACACGCTCAAATTGGAATTGATTTAAATTTTAAGTGAATTTTAGATTAGGAAGAGGTTAACTGCCTTGGCAGTTTCATGTACTACTTGTTTAGAAAGGCATTTCTTAGTGCTTAGTAATTATTTTACTAAAAACATTTTGGAAGACAACCACCTCAAAGTTGAATTTGTAGTGGTGAAAAATTTAATGCTATTGAAGCAAAATTGAATTTGTGGCGATTTTTGGAGTGGAGAGAAGTTGCAATTATGAGCAAAATACAATTGAGGTTAGTGATTTTTATCTCTTTTATCATTTATATTTTGGATTTTATATTATATTTTAAATTTTTTTATTAAAAATATTCTTCTTAAATATATAAAATTATAAAAAAAATATAAAAATATAAAAATATAAAAAATATATAAATCAAGAAAGAAATAAAATAAAATAAAAATAAAAGAGAATAAATATTAAATTAATAAATATAATAAGTTAAAGATAAAATAGAAATAAAAATAAATATTTTAAATTAAAATAAATATTTAATTAATTAATAAAAACTAAAATTAATTAATAGTTTTAATTTTTATTTAATTTTTATTTAATTTTTATTTTTATTTATTTATTTATTTTACTTATCTTTTATCTTTTTCATTTTAAATTTTTACTCTTAATTTTATTTATTAATATTATTTTTTCTTTTATATGCATGATAAGTTTTATGTATTGAGATAAATTTAATATATTTTTTATTTCTTCATTAATTGATTTTCTACACAATATTGTTATTTCTAACCTTAAGTAATATTTTATTAGTTTATTATTAGTGTTAGCATTATTTGGTGGTTTTCTTAAGTTGATTATTAGTTCCAAAAGCATAAGAGGTAGAGCTTGTCTTCAAGGTTTCATCACTCCCCTTCTTTATAATTTTTCCAATTGAGGGACCTTCTCTAGTAGTAGGGAGATTTAATGACTTCCTATATCCTTCATATCAATTCTTTTCATCTTTGTAAATTTTCAATTTAGGACTATTCTCTAGTGGTAGGGAAATTTCATCACTTCTTCTACCTGTTGTATCTCTTCTATTCATAGAAGTAGAGTAGAAGGAGCTTAAAAAGAATTCAAGAGAATTCTTCATCAAAAAAAGAAGAAAAAATTGAAGAAGAGAGAATAAGTAGAAAAGTTGGATAGAAGGAATTTTGAAAAAAGAAAAAAAAAAAGAAGAGTGAAGCCCAACAAGCTCAAATTTTAATCCAAGGTGAGTATCTTTTCAACAAAGTTCATTTAGTTTTAAATTTTTTTGCTAACATAGATTGTAGTTTAAGGAAAAAGATCATAAGAAGAAAGGAGAAAAGCATTAATAGCTTGTAAAAAAGTAAGTCCTTGAAACTTTTTAATTATTTATTTTTTTGAAATTTTAAAAAATTACTTGAACACAAGGAGCGAAAGCTAAGAGTTGGTGGATAGAATTTAAGAAGAAGATGCAAGAAGAGGTAACCTTCTAAACCATCTTATAGATTTTATTTTCTTTAGAATCAATAGAGCCTTAAAATCCTTTCTTATCCCAACTCAAAAATAGTTTTTTTTAAAAAAAAATAAATAAAAGATCGATTTTTTCAAATCGGATAAAGAGAAGATCATATTAAATATTCTTTAATACGTTTTAGATTGGCTAGCAATACAACCAAGTGAATTTTCCTTCAAGATGAATTGATGCATTTAAAGAATCTTTTTGTCTAGTATATTTGTTATTCACCAAGTAGTGGGTAATTCTCATTTTATAGATTTTATTTTCTTTAGAATCAATAGAGCATGTTATAAGTAAGTTGTAGGTTGAAGTATAAGATAATAAAATCTAAATTTCATAAATTCTCAAGGGACTTAGTACTATATCTATATCTCTTAATCTTCCTATTTTTAAAGATACAAGAGATGAAGACCATTTGGTTCACATAGAATATTTCATAGAAATACTTACTACGTATTTGATAACAAATGGCTCTTATTATTTAGTGTGGTTTTTAACCATATTAAAAAAAAAAGCATATGAGTGGTATCCCAACCATTCTCCTAATACCTTCTTAAGTTGAGATATGATCCAAAATTCCTTTTAGAATATTTTTGGCCTAAAGTAAGACAAAGCATGGTGCTAATTATTTTATCTTCTCTTAGACAAGGAAAGTATAAAGACATTATATCATATATTTGACATTTAGAATTAGTAGTAACAAGATTTGTAGGAACTTTGCTTACTAGCAATGTCATATTGTAATTGCTTATAGTATATAAAAATTAGTTAGAACATATAATGTGTTTATTAGTCTTGGTGTATGTTACCATGATTAAAGGGATAAAAACAAGGCATGGTTGGATGAAGGCAAGGAATAGGGAACTTCATTCCTATTGGTCAAAGGCCATGTCCAATGGGCTTCAAGTAGGCTGCTTGAGGCCTTCTTAGGGATTAGGGTTTTGACTCAAATCTTTTAGAGAAGGTAGATTATTATGTTAAAAAGCTATACATACAAATTTTATGGCATTTGAGTGCTTAGTTTGTGAGATATGAAACACATTGCACATAGGTGTATAAAAACTAGGATTTGAAGCTACTGTTAGGATTTTGGTGTTATCATAAGATCTGAAATGAATTTGCAATTGAAATTTGTTGTGGTAAATACATCAATACTTTACATTGTCGTGATGTAATGCGACTATATAGTGAAATTATAATCAAAGTTGAATTTCTAATTAATATCTAATTATCTTAGTTTAATTATAATTTGAGATATCTAAATATGGATTTTATAAAAGCCTCTTAGATTATTTTCTTGTCTTAATAATTAGTAAGTTAAAGGTTAGTTAGTAATTTTACCTTCTAGATTGTAGAGATTTTTCTACTACCTTAGAAAGACCATAAATTAATAAAATCAAATTAAAAGAGATAAATAATTAATATAGTTGGTACTAGAGTTAAGTTGAGAGTAAGGTTGGGCTAAAAACACCTTAGGATAGATTAGATTGATACCTAGGGGTCGACCATTTGTGAGACAGGGTCGAAATCAAACCTCTGACTACTAATACAACAGCCTAGGGCAAAATAGGGATTCATTCAAAGATCGGAGGTTAAGATTTAACAGCTAGCTTGAAGTTCTTTTTAGAAACGTATGAATTGATTTGAGAGGGTTTAAGATGACTTAGAAATTATTATTCAAAGTTAGGATTTGTATCAATGATTTGGGTTTTATATTATATATTTAGAGCAAGCAATTTTGGCTAGTTTGTGCAACTAAAGTGATATCTATGGTTGAAAATTTGGTACTATTTGGACTATTGGGTGTGCTAAGTGTATACAAAATTTTGTAATAATCTAACGGCGTGGTTTAGAGATATCTAGTTTTTAGCACAAGAGGGTTTCAGAAGGTGGCAGTTTGAGGTTAGGTAGGGTTTCTATGATATTTGAAGATCTATCAGTTGGATTAAGGTAAAAATTGGCATGGTACTAGAAGACTTGAAGATCAAGCTACAAACCAATTTTGAGACAAAGTTAACGGTTGGAAAGGGAGAAGTCATTGCTAGGATTTCTACTTTATTTTTCAAGTTGGCGGCCAAGTGACATCAATGCAATTTTTGGAGGTTTTTTCACAATGTGTAAGTTGGATTGGACTAAAAATTCTTAAGCATGTAGAAAACATACATTGGAAATTGTATGCAAAATTCTACATCAAGTGAATGGTCGGATTGGATGTTACAGCTTGTTAAAGCTCATCGATTAGGATTGGGACTTATAAGAAAAATCTAAATTGCTTAAATATGAAAGTAACAAGATAATTGGGATTTATGTATAGTTAAGACTATTAAAAAGAGTGTTTTAAGCACTTTCGAATTGAAATTTAGATTATATTCTTCTTATATGGGTGAAACCTAGAAGGGTTTCTTAGCTACTTGTGAAATGTAATCTCACCTTCTACAGCTAAGTGCCTGGTGCATTCTTGAGCAAAACAACACGTAATATGAGAATATAAAATTTGAGTATGTTTGAATAATCCAATTAGAAGATATGACTTGTTGAAGTTTAGAAATAATACTATATAAGGATATATAAGGATTTAGAATTTTTTATCATATTTTAGATATTTTTGGAAACTTAAGACTTATATATTTAATATAATTGTATCTAAAATTATTATATATATATATAAACTTAGTCTTTCTTATCTAAAAACTTGATTGAGCAATTAGTGGCAGCTAGGAGCTTAGTGCTTTCTTGAGGCAAAGTCTCTCTACACTGACAAGAATAACTTGAAGCATTGCTTCATTGAAGAGTTTGTCAAAAAAAAAACTATTAAAGAAATCCTTCATGCACACCCTAAGGACTTCATAGCAGCCAAATATGTAGTAAAGGAAGTAGTACAAATCAACAAAGAATATAAAAGGCTATGGCATAAAGAAGACCACAATATCCTTAGGTTCATACCCAATCATATTAGGAATCATTATGCATCAAGCTCTCAATTGCATGACAATTGCTACTTATTTCTTCAACCATAGGAGCCTATCATTTACTATTAAACACTAGGCCTCTACTTCCTTTATTAACTTTAATCTATCATGTTGAGAATAATAGGTGGAAGGAAGATTTATAAAAAGAGATAAGGGCATCCCAGTTAGAATTCCAAATCCAAATCTCTCATCAAATGAAGTTGATGACAGAATAACTAGCTGGACTAGCTAGAAATTCCAATTCCAACCTCTTATCTTGCATTGAGTTAAGTAGACATACAATGGAATTATGTTGTACTCAATATAGGCAATCATGGCATTTGATCCAATTTTTTAATTCCATTCTTCCACAAGACCAACATTCTCAACCATATACCCCTCAGCACAAAAATCAAACCTTTCAAGGATATAACTTAGAACAATAAGGATTTAATATTAGAAACCAAGGTCCTATGAATTAAATAAGACAATATGTAGAATTTTTCCTATTTTGTAGAAAAAAATATCTACTTGATAACTGCTAGATTAAAAATCAAGTAGAATATGTAAATTATGGTGGTAACTATTCCATAGAATTTTATAGAAAACTACATAGAATGGTTCTTTTACAATCTTCACCTAGTAATTATCCTCAATAATCATTTGATAATTGAAAAAGAATAAATCAACCTCCAATAGATAACAACATGACGCCTCCAAATTTATATTATGACTATGAAAAAAATTGACAAAATCAAAATGCATTTAGTGGGCTTCAAACTAGTTCTTGATATATTCCATTAAATCCTAACTAAAGTCAAAATCCTTCTAACCAAAATAGACATGGTCATGGATCTTAGGATGTGAGATTTGTACCTCAATCTATAGAAAAGTTGGAATCTATTTAAGATTCTATCCAATCTTATGTCAATCAATCCCTTCTTCCTAAATTAAATTTAATAATCTTTGAAAAAAATCAATTAAAGGAAAAAAACCTACTTGTGGTATCAGTCCTAGTAGTAATGGCTAGATCTAGTGCCTTGTCTTTACCTATCTATTAAGAAGAGGAGAGTAGTATTTTAAAGAGTCTACCTTACTTTTCAGATTTAGAATAAGTTATGAGCAACTTAATTAAGGCAACTCGAACTAACACAGCTAAATCTATGAAATTTAATTCTTTAATAGAAGAATTATTTTTTCAAAATCTTGGGGTTGAATACGAGGTAAGTGTTAATTCAAACAAGCATAATTAAGAGGGTCCCAAAATCCAATGTTTGAAGTTCTCCAATAACAAAAGGATGCAGGAGAATCCAATGTACAAGAATATAATTTATGCAATGATCTTAGCAAGTTAATGACTAATATCATATCTGTCCAGTTATTGGATATTTTTTCAATGGTTAAGAAGGTACTAAAGATCTACATTTCTATGAGAAATTAAAGAATGCCTAAGGTTAAGGTGATGGCAAAAATAGATGTCTATGCTAATTGAAGTGAGGTAAAGGCAATAGTAATTGAAGATTCTATTGTCAAAAAAATAATCTCCTATACCATTGTGGATGGTGATAGTGGTTTGAATATCATGCCTTTCTAAACTATAAAAAAATTAGGACTAAATATCACTAGTCCATCTCCTTTTGTTATCAAAATGGCAAATCAAAGTCCATCTATTTCAATAGGATAAATTAAAAATTATAAAACTTGAATAAAGAGAAAAGAATATGCCTTGATATATCATATCATTTGGATACATATGTCAAAGGATTCCTTTCCTTTATTACTTGCTAGACCATAATTGAGAGATTCAAAAATTATAGTCAACTGAGGAAGAGATAAGCCCCACATTACTATTAGCCCATGGGAGAATAGAACCAAAATCTCTATACAACCTACTCTTAATCATAAAAAAATTAATTCCATTGATTTATTAAAAAATATCCAACAATCTAAAAGGCATGGCAAATTAACAAAGGTAGTTAATTCAATTGACCAAGATTCAAAAAAAATCAAATGCCTAGGTTCTAACCTGCATCATTAAAAGGATGATGGAGAATTTGAACAATGGCTAAACAATCATCTAGATTCCAATTTTGATTTTTATAAATTACTTAATTTTTTGGAGGATGTGTTAGAGATTGCAATAATCAAAGAAATCCATGTCTTTAGTATTAACATAGATGGAACATTAAGAGAAGAAATTGAAGTTCTTAAAAGAGATGATGATTTTCTATCACCTCTTAGATTTCAAAACACTTCATTAGAAATTTCAGTTAGCAATGGAGTTGTCAACTATCCTCCTATATCTAGTAATTGGTATAGGAATTCTTTAGAATAATCTCCAATATAAGAATCTAAATAAAAACTCATAGGTATTTCTCTTAAAGAAAAAGAGCCCAAAAATATTAAAATTAGAGCTCATTTAAATAAAAAAGAAATATCTAAATATCATGATTTGATCATGAAATACTAAGACATTTTAGCATGGTGTTATAAAGATTTGAAGGATATACCACCTAAGGTGATTCAATACCATATTCTCCTTATTTTTGATGCCAAGGCAATTAGATAAAAGAAAAGACATATGAACCCTCAACTCCAATTGATTATTAAAGGAGAGTTGTAAAAATTATTACAAGATGGTTTTATTTAGCCACTAGAGATAACAGATTGGGTCTCTCCTATGGTCTTTGTGAAGAAAAAGAATGGTAAATTAAGAGTTTGCATAGATTATAAAAAACTCAGCAAGCACACCTAAAAAGACTATTTTCTCCTTTCTTTTATAAATAGTGCTCTAGATGAAGTGGCAGATTACAAAACCTATACTTTTATGGATGGATATTTGGATTACAATCAAATTGACGTATCACCAAAATATCGCTATAAAACAGCTTTCACCACTCTTTGGGATACTTTTATTTTTTTGGTCAAGCCTTTCTAATGCTCTTTCTATCTTCTAACAAGCTATGAACTTTGCTTTTTTAGATTTGCTCCACAAATCTATGACAGTGATTATAGATGATTTTAGCACTCAATCCAATGTTAGAGACCATTTAAAACATATAAGAAAACCCTTAGAAAGGTGTAGAAAAATGGAAATTGCTTTAAATCTTCACAAAATATATTTGGCAGTCCAAAAGGGGGTTTTGTTAGGTTATGTGGTTTTTAAAGAAGGAAGAAAATCCAGTCCAAAAAAAAAAATAGAAGTCATAGTTAAAATACAACCTCTTACAAATGATAAGAAAGTAGAAAAGAGCTTAGGACATCTTAAATGGTATTGAGAATTAATTCTCAATTATGCCTTAAAAACCTCATCTATTACCAATCTCAAAAGAAAGTTGATTAAGTTTGAATGGAAAAAAAAGAGTCAAAATGCCTTGGATTGGATAAATATCACATTAAGCTCCTACCATATTTTAAAACCACCAAATTAAGATCTTCTTTTCTCCATCTATTGTGATGCTTTATCTATAGTAGTAGGTAGTACATTATGTCAATTAACAGAAGTCAGACATAAAAATTATCCTATTGCATTTGCTAGCAAGAAGTTAAATGTGGCAAAACAAAATTATAGTACCACCAAAAGAAAGTATTTTTCCATGATTTTTTTTGTGAAGAAATTTCAACATTACTTTTTATTAAATTTTGTTATATTTTTTATTGATATATGGCTATCAAATATCTAGTCAATAAAGTAGATTTGAATGGTTGTATAGCTTGATGGATATTATTACTAGGAGAATTTAACTATATAATAGAATACAAACTTAGAAAATTATATAATCAAGCCAATTATCTTTCAAGTTTAGAAGAAAAATTAAGCCCTACCTCTATTGATGATAACTTGGTAGACAAATCTCTTTTTGTCATTTTTGCCCATCCTACTTGGTACAATTATACTATGGAACTTTTGAATTCTAATCAATTTTTAGAAAAATTATCCAAACATGAAAGTTGGAAGATTAAAATTAATACAATTAAGTTGACTATTATAGAAAAATAGTTATATTGGGATTGTCATTTTACTTATTTTATAATTCCTTTCAGAATAAACCTATATAAGGAAATTCAAATGTAGGAAAAGACTAAGTGCATGAGTTTTACTTATTAGGGTTATATAATTAACCATATTTTGAACCACTAAAATACCAAGAAACACTAAAATACTTTGTCTCAGTAATAATACTCCTTCATCAACTGATAACAACAGTGTGCAAACCTGCACTCTCAAAAGACCTCTTAAAACACATAAATTCTATTTGATACCATGAATAACAGACTTCACTTCTAACAATCTGACTTCACATAATTTCTATAATCACAGACTTCTTCTGTCAAAACACATATAACTCTCAATAAACAATAATCATAATTTTCCATCTATAATCAATCTCCCACAAAATTTGATAACAAACTCCCAATATCTTCTTATAATAATCTAACCACACAATATTCCAATTACATAATCAAGAATTCATAAATTAATTTGTGATTTATTCCACAGACTTACTTCATAGTATTCAGAAACTATCCATTATTCTTCAACTACAAAGAAAACAAAGAAGTTTAGTTAGTAATAGTAGGTTGTTAATAGAATAAATGGTTAAGAATTCAAAGGGTCATAACTTTTGGAATCCACTAGCCGACAGATCATCTTTTTGATAGAATAAAGAGGTTGAGGAAAGAGAGATCAAGGCCAAACTATGAGAGTCATAAGTCGAGAGCCGGATTGTAAGAGACGTAAGCCGAGAGCCAGACTACGAGAGCCGTAATTCTGTATGATGAATTGAGAAACTGAATACAATAAGTAAGCTGGAGATTAGTAATTGAATATATATAAACCACAAAGAGAGTAAGTGGAAGATGAACGGATGAGAATATGGAAGTATTATTAAATTGATAGTCATAGAATGGATTATGGATTGAATTAAGATGGAAGTAATAAGCCATGGTATTTTGTAGTTTGATAATTGATTTTAGATAGCCAGAGTACAGTCAATTATGACACTAATAGACCCAATTCATATAACCATTTTTTTTCCATATTCAAATCCACTTCTATTAGTTCAATTGCTTTGGTATATCGAAGCTTGAATGTAACGAGAACAATATTTTGGCATTGGTGCCGAGAAAATAATAACAATATGAAATGTTAGAAATTAATTGTATGGAAAGAATGAAAGATTATGAGTAATAAGCATGAAGGAGAGGATGATCAAAGAATTAATCGACAAGCAAAAGAAAGACATGAGTGATTACACATAAGAAATCTCCTTCGGGAACTACAAAAAAGAATTCTAGGTCTAAGTGAAACCAAAAGAAGAAAAATTCAAATTCAAATAGCAAGGAGACCAGTGATAACACCAATGGTTGTGAAAGTGCCAAAAGTACTAATTGTAGTACAAATGGGAGCAGTAAGAGACCGAACTACAAGTATGGTACCATTACCTATTTTTAATAGTTGGCTGGGCTCTGATCCCAATCACCATATATCTCAATTTTTGAGAACTTACATGGTTAATAATGGTAGAATTGAAGTCATTTGATTGAGATGGTTGCCAACAACTTTAAAAGATACAGCTTTTGAATGGTATATTCGGCAACCAGTGGATAGATTTCCCAATTGGGAGGCCTTGAAGAATGCCTTCTTAAACCATTTTAGAGCAATTGGATTTAAAGATTGGCTTTAAGAAAGTTTTATGAATAGCAAGATATTTATAAGGGAATCCATAGGATCCTATTATGGCCAGATCGTGGATATACTTTGTAAACGGTCAAATAATCAAATGCTAGATGCGTTTATATTGTCGATATTAATCAATGGTTTGTATCCACTAGAATTAAAAATGTTTATAAAAGAAGCTCGACCAGCTACGGTAGAGGCATCATTGGCACGAGCAAAGGTATAGAAAGAATGTCATTATAACCAATTCTTAACAATAGGGGCCACGATGATTCCAAGTTCAAGAAGCCAACAAATACAACCGGAAAATGTGTCGATGGGTAATTATCCACAAATGGCTGCCTCCAATATGAAGAATGTTATGTTGCAACAACCAATTAATGCTATACTACTCCAAGCAATAGTGCCAATAACAATGACACCTTATTTTATATCGCCAATCTAT
Source organism: Physcomitrium patens (assembly GCF_059467195.1). NCBI lineage: Eukaryota > Viridiplantae > Streptophyta > Bryopsida > Funariales > Funariaceae > Physcomitrium > Physcomitrium patens. The sequence goes on along the minus strand of NC_143428.1, from coordinate 7,863,737 downwards.
CAACAATCGGAGTTGTTCACAAATGCGACTGTTAAAGATCCAAATGAAGCCTTGTTATTAAATCTAATAAAAAAGATGGAAGAATTGGCCGTGAATTTGGCTAAAGATAAGGAGAAATGACATAAGCCTTCTAATACGAGACCTAATGTATGGTATAATAATTATAAGGAACAAGGTCATTTTGATACGGAAAGTCCATCACCTAGACAAACGGGTGTTCAATGTATATTTTGTGGAGGAAAGCACCCTACCAAAACTGCAGGCATTTACAAAGGCAACAACAATTCAATAATCAGACCATGATTCCACCGACTCAATGGAAAGTCAATCAAGTTCAAACAAGAAATATGTATGGATGGAATGAAAATCGATCTAATTGACAAAATCAAACATTCAATAACTTTCAAAGTTCTAATTTTAATCAGGGGTCTACATTAAATCCTCAGAACTATGAGAAGGAGCAGTACAAGTATCAGTAATATGCTCCACCAATGTCATCGAACCAAGTATCTTCTGTATCAATAGAGCAACTAGGATCATTTTCTAATCCTACATGGAATAAGCCTAGTAGGTATATATCGGTGGAAACATCCAATATGCCAGATGGAGGGACAAGAAGACCACTTCGTTGTTTTCGTTGCAGATAGATTGGTCATTATGCCAGTGAATGTCCCAATCCCAGAGCCAGTGATGATTATGCACCTGTGTGTGCAAATTGCAAACACTCGAGACATACTTATCAGCAATGTAATGCTCAGTTCAATTTCAATAATCAAAATCAGCAGATCTAAAGCCAAGGAACAATGGAGGAGATAAATTAAGGTCCTCAAGATTCACCAGTTCATCGGGTAGAAGTAGTCCAAGCTGTTTATACAAGAAGTCAGCAAAAGGAGAAAGGACCAATTCAATATTTGGGTGATCCTGAAGCAAAGGGCCAATTAGATTCAATTATGGGACATCCAATCGAGGTCTTGAAATGGACCCCTTACTCAATATAAGACCTGAATTGATTGTGCACCCTTATGAGGTACCGATTACGGAGGCTTCAGTTCCATGTCAAGCTGTTCCGTTCTCTACACATTTTCAAAAAATATCCTTTCTGTTGAAATATCCTCTTAGAGGCGTGAATTCTAAGAAACCAATATGAGCCCAATTGAGAGAACTATCTTACTCGTTGAAAGAACCAATTTTACAAGCTCTGTTAAATTCAATTCTAGTAGCTTTACTAATTTTTAATATAGAAAAAATCAATTTACTTGCGTCGGTGTTTAGAACTCGGAAGAAGAAATGGACATTGGAAATTACTACTAATACAGAACCATATGATATTCTAAAAGATTTGGATACCATACAGTCCATGATCTCTATGAAGCAACTATTGGCGGTAACACTTGAGTGTCAAACTATCTTCAATTCCTCATTAATTTTTCGCTGATCCTGAAATAAAGAAATCTGAGAAGTAAGTTTGAATCCTGATCCGAGTGCACCAATGATTGATGTCTCAATTGATGGAGTGTTATTATCAGAAGTGCAAGTAGATGGAGGATTTAGTTTAAATCTTATGAATGCCACTACAATGGAGGAGTTGGATTTAGAGCACTTATTGGCTACTACAGTAGTTTTGAGAATGGCTGACTCTAGTCGAATTAGACCTATGGATATTTTACAAAGTATTGATACAGTAATTATAGGGATTACTTATAAAATTGATTATATTATTTTTCAATTACAAAGCTCTATATTGTCATACCCAATTTTATTGGAGCGACCATGGTTGTATCAAGCTAAAGCTCAAAATGATTAGCAGTGTGGTACATTGAAAATTGAGAAAGGTAATGATAAAATTGTACTTCAAATATACCTTGTCGAATATGAAAAAGAAACTCAAGTTTCCAATTCAAAATTCATGTCAGATTGTGAAGATAAAACTACAAAAGAAGAAATTGGTGCACCTGATCCAATTTATGCTGATACAAGGCAAGTTGTTGAGCACACTACAATGAAATACCAATGCAGGGGACCGGAAGAGTACTTAGTTCTTCGAGATGTTATTGACGATTTTTATCATATGATTGCATATTGGATGAATAGACAGGATGTTAATCACATTAGTAGTATGGAACTGGAGTTGGAAAGTTCTAATGTGTCAGATTTTATAAAAGATTCTGGAATTGAGCAAAATATTATTCTAGAGATTCTTGAAATTCTAAGATGTCAACCAATTAATTTAGGTATAAGGGAGGCTCTCCAAATCATTCAAATTTATGACTGTATAAAAGGCAAGAAAAAAGAAATTTAGGTAGATTACTTTTTAATGCATAAAACTGCTTTTGCATGGTCATATGCAGATTTGAAAGGAATTATAGCTGAAGTTTGTGAGCATTGAATTATATTGGAGGAGAACGCTACACCAGTACGCCAAAGACAACATCAATTTAATCCAAAATACTCACTTTTGGTAAAAGGAGAGCTAGATAAACTCTTGGAGGTTGGATTTATCTATCCAATTCTTTTTAATGAATGGATTTGACCAATTTTTATGGTACCAAAAAAGAATGGAAAACTTTGCATCTGTCAAGATTTTTACAAATTAAATGCCGCGACTAAGAAGGATTATTTTCCTTTACCATTCATGCATAGTATATTGGATATTGTCATTGGACATGAATGTTATTCATTTCTTGATGGATTCTCCAGTTATAATCAAGTTAAGATTACAAAAGAAGACTAATTAAAAACTACTTTTATTATGGATTGGGGGACCTTTACCTATAAGGTTATGCCATTTGGGCTTTGTAATGCACCAGCTATATTTCAAAGAATAATGACGCAAGTGTTCCAAGATTATCTACGAATTTCAATGGAAATATTTCTAGATGATTTTTGTACATTTAGTACAGAGTCAAGCATTTAGAATGTATCAGTCAATGTTTGAATTAATATGCCAAATATGGAATTTCTTTAAATTCAAAAAAGTACCAATTTGGTGTGCATTTTGGTAAATTGTTGCATCATATAATTTAAATGACAAGCATTGCTACAGATCCAGATAAAATAAAAATTATAATAGAATTAAAGCAACTAGACATTGTTACAGGAGTTCAAGCATTTGTCGGCCATGTCGAGTTATTGACAAATTTCCATATGGTTTCATGCCATTCGAAGATTTTATGGATACTAAATTTATGATATGGATCAATGGCAATAATCTTAAACTTTACTGTACATAAACTCAAGATGGATTTTCTATTCCAAAAAGGAGGGAGGTAAATAATGATGATGATAGGGTATTTTATCATGACGAATCATGAGAAATAAAGAATGGTCGACCCAATTGATTGGACCATAGTAAGAAGTAGAAGGGAGACTCTTGACAAGCATCATATTTTTTTTTGTAGTTAAGGAGAAGATGGCGAACATGATATCTGAGAAAGTAAGATTGGAAACTGATTGGAAGAAACATCAAGAATGGCTACAGGTAGAGGTTGCGATGTTATAAAATAAACTAGCCGTATTAGCAAAGGAGGCCAATAATTTAATGTGGACCAATACACCAATTTCAGCGACAACACCTTTAATGATACCTTTGAAACCAATAGAAGAATGACAGAAGATGTTAGAAGAGCGTGACAATCAAATTGCCTGATGTGAGTCTGAGCTACAGAATTTCGATTTGTTGAATGAAGATCTGATGGCACATTTGGATGAAGAACCCTCGAATACCGAGGCAAACAACGAAGATGTAGCAGAGGAGAAGGTCACTAATTCAAAGGATGGTAAGCCAATGCCATTGACTGAAGAAGACAACGCTGATACGTCTTTATAAGTTGAGGCTAAATAATGTTTGCGAGGACAATACACAATTAAGAGTAGGGCTATGTAGAATAGGTAAATAAACTTTGTGGCAAGTTACATGTTGGTTATTGATAACCTTTAGAATTAGACTGATGGTTAGGCAGTTTAGTTGGTAACAGTAGGTTGTTAGTGGAATAAATGGTTAAGAATTCAAAGAGTCATAATCTTTGGAATCCATTGGCCGACAGATCATCTTTTTGGTAGGATAAAGAGGTTGAGGAAAGAAAGATCAGAGCTAGACTATGAGAGTCATAAGCTAAGAGCTAGACTGTGAGAGTCGTAATTCTGTATGATGAATTGAGAAACTGAATAGAATAGGTAAGCTAGAGATCAGTAATTGAATATATATATAAACCACAAAGAGAGTAAGTGGGAGATGAACGGATGAGAATATAAAAGTATTATTGAATTAGTAGTCGTAGAATAGATTTGGATTGAATTAAGATGGAAGTAGTAAGTCTTAGTGTTTTGTAGTTTGATAATTAATTTTAAATAGTCAGAGTACAGTCAATTGTCACACTAACAGACCCAATTCATATAACGAGTCTTTTTCCGTGTTGGAATCCACCTCTATTAATTCAATTAGTTTGGTATATCGAAGCTTGAATGCAATGAGAACAACAGTAAGGATTAAGGTCAATTTCTTCAATTAAATCCTCTATCTCTTGACTTTGAATGCCATCAATGTTTACTCTAAAGACATCTTCAATTTTAATATCATCTACCAAGGTTGCTAAATCTACTTCCACTTCATTGTCTTACTATGTAGCAAAACCATCTATAAAGTTAACATTCATTACTTTATCTGCACTTGAAGAAGGATATTTTGCTAACTATTAGGTGAATTCTCCATCATTTTTCAATCATATAATCCTGGGCCTATACAACTTAATAGGGTAGTTTGGACTATACTAGAATGAACTACCTCTTTTGCTACCAAATCAGCAAATTTAACCTTCTTTTTGAATTCTTTCTATGGTTGTGGATTCAAAATTTCATCTTCTGAAGAATGAGATGAGGTTTTGGTTGAAAACAATCATTGGATTTGAATAAGGATTTTTGTCAAGTTTTTTCATGGCCTATAGATGATATGGGGCTCTTTACCTCTCCAATCAATTTTTGCATTAGTTACCCTTAACTAGGGTCTGCCTAGAAGTAATGGATACGAATTCTTACTTGGATGCATATGAATAACATGGAAAGTGAGGGAATACTCCTCACCACTGATTATCACCCTACATCCACTAATTTGGCCTAAGGAGATGTCTTGGCTTTAATTAGCCATGTTAATTACATATGAAGAAGGGCCAGTGATACTAAGACCCAACTTCTCCATTGTTCATATAAGCATGATGTTTAATCCACTACCTCCATCCACAATAGTATAAGGTATGATTTTATCCACTATAGAGACTTCTAACTCAATTGCCCTTACTTCTAGTATTCCTTAAATTGTTCTCACATGAATTTGGATTTTTTCCTTAGTCCTTTGGCATCTCTTAATGGGAAGGCTTATTTTAAATTTCTTTCTCATTATAGGAGAAACTTCTAATATTTGAGTAATTATAATGTCTACATTAATTTTCTTTAAGTCCTCCTATAAATCATATGATCTGATTTGATTCTCCTTTTCAAATGGAAGTGCATTATTACCTTCAAGATTGAAAACTTTTGGCCCTTCTCATTCTTCTGTAGAAGAAAATTCCTCTATATGGATTTTTTCTTTTACTAATTTGGATTTTTGAAGGATGTTAGGTTCAAAATTGGGAAGAAATATTTTTGACTTCTTTACATTATCTATGGCTTTTCTTGTGGCTTTATTTAGATCAGAGAAGTGAGGAGAATCCTCTAAGCTATTCTCACTATCTATTGATGTAGGAAGGAGAGGATTGGTATACCTAGACCTTGTCATAACTACTAAGGTTGGCATATTAGGAAGTCCTTTATCTCTACTAGGTGCTCCTTCATGAGAGATGTAATGGGTGTGAGAAGACGACGATTGGTCTCTAAGGATTTGAAAACCTTATTCTTCAGTTGGTATTTCTAAATATCTTATATCTTATGAATTTTTTCTCTCATTTTATTGGCCATATTGAGGTTAATCTCTGTTTAATGAAATAAATCCTCTCTGTGTATTTAAATCTAAAGGAGGTTGTTGGGTTTGATGATTATTATTATAATCATAAAATAAGTTAGAAGATCTTAGGATATTGTCCAGATTTGGATTTCTTGCCTCCTTCAATTGATTTAAGACTTGTTGTTGATAATTTTCTTATAAAATTTTTAAAGGAATCACCTTATCCGATTGCCTACATACATCTGTAGGATGGTTTCTCCTACAATTTCTACATACTATCATATTTTCTATCCAACAATTCCCAAGCAGATGTTTTTTTCCGCAAAGGTGGTGCACTTTATGTTGTTGTTGTAGGTTTTTAAAGCCTTGGATAAAATTTTCTTGAGGTTGGAATTGGAAATTGGAACTTGTCATAGTATGACTTTTATAAGGTGGAGCATAGAATTTTGGCCTTTCTTAATTTTGCTGGTAATTTTGCTGGTTTGAACAAAATTGACTTGTATGCCTTGATTTGCCGCATTGAGTGCATCAAAGCCCTGAGGTGTGTCTATCGGATTCTATAGGAGGTGGAGCTTAGTTTGGATTTTGACTCTTAATTAAAAAAATCATCTGTTCTTGCATAGCCTTCATTTGTTGGGCAAGTTCATTTTGAAACCTCCATTGGTTTTGAAGGACTTATTCTTAAAGTCCTCCTTCCATCTATTTCTATCTTCTAGGTATGTCAATTCAGGAAGATTGGGAGGCAATCTAATCTCCAAAGATGTTGGATAGTGATGCATAGGTTGAAATTGGGTTCTCTCAATCCCATATGAGTGTCCTTGGGAATTTCCTAGATTTTGAATATGTATTGGAATAAAGCTAGGTATTCTATGATCTTCCTTCTTCCACTTTCACTCTTGCTGCTTATCAATATTTTCAATTACTTGAGCTAACTTTTTAGCCTCTTCTAAATTATGTGGTCTTCTATTGAAGATTTCTCAAATTTTTCCTTTACTATTAAATCCTTGAATAAAGAAATGGATGAGGGTATCATCCATTGTCGTATTGTGGTTTGGCTGTTATATAAAAATAATGTAATTATATACTTAATATATAATTTACTAAGTAACATGGTGAGAGCCATGTTAGTAGATTTTAGTTGGTTATAGAATATAATTTGATTATTACCTTGAGAAGAGGTTGTTTAAAAAGATTACAATAGAATTTGTATAACTTTAATTTTCTTTTGATAGTAGCTTTTAAGATTGGTTTTAGTTGATAGTAACTTCTAAATATTTAGAATCACCTTTTTTAGACATTGGTGACCTTTCAAAACTTCTTTTGGTTCTTTTATTTAGTGTTTAGAGCATAAATTATATAAATCTTATAAGAAAAAGGATTGAAGAAGGATTTTGGTAGCAAAGGGAGTAATTAGGGCACCAATATAGATGAATGGAGATAAATAATGAAAATCTCCATTCCTATTAGTCAAAAATCATGACCAATGGGCTTTGAGGAGGTTGCGTGAGGCCGTAGTAGGGATTAGGGTTAGTTTCTCGAGGCCATTCGAATTTTAAAGGATAGGGTCAGAAGGTTTAGGTTTTTGGCTATGGTTTTCATATAAGTTTTGTACGGTTTGGAGTTTACATGAAGGAGATACAAGTGGTCAAAGTTAAGGTGTTGATTTGGGAGCTACTGTCACTCTTTTTAACTTAACACACGCGTACAAACAACAATTGAGGATCGGCGACCGCGATTAGAGAAAGCACTTTTGCGGCTACACTTTTTACATACTGCTTACTAGATTCTAAGTTGAAGTGAAGGATTTATTGGATTTTGAAGTCAGCACATGCAATCTAAGGATAGTAACTAACCCGATTTACTAGTGGTTGTCTCTTGAGCTACATCTCGAGCAATTTGATAAGATTTTGGCTCAAATTTTCAGGAAATGTGTAATTTTATGTTAATAAACTTTGTACATAAGTTTTATGACATTTGAGTATTGGATTTTTGAGATATTAAGAAAATAGTGTTCAGATGCTTGTAAATTAGGGTTTAGAGCATCTGTTAGGATTTCTTAGATATGAGAAGATTGGAAGTGAATTTGTAGTTGGTTTTTTTTGTGATAAAATTTAAGGGTGAATTCTACCTATTTTATAAATTTGAAACAAGTAAACAATTAGATCAAGAGTAACAATTTTCTAAACTTCAAGACAAGAAAATCCTTTGTGAAAAAAATATGTTTTAAAGGGGTTTTGTTATATTTTGAGTTTTATGCAAAATAAAAGAGTTTTGAGAGGCTAACACAAGATTCATATATAGATTTAAGCTACACTCTCTACAACTAGATACCCAATGTATTCCCAGATAGCAAATCACGCCATATGATACCATGAGAAGAGTTCCCACGAATCTGGTCACTACAAGCTCAAATCGTCAAATATATTCCATAATTTCTTCCCCCTTTCCTTGTCTCAAAGAAGAAAGGGCTGTGAGGGCATTACTTTGCCCTATTTTTGGCCTGAAATTTTCTAACAATGCTCTTATAAGCATGTCCCAGTTCTTAAAGGTTTTGGAGGGGTGGTTTTTATACCATTCATAAGCTCCATTCTTTAGGGTACTTGAAAATCATACTAGATAATAACCCAGATTGGTTAATAAACACATCATGAGAAGTTCCATGAATCTCTCCATGTGTGCCGATGGATCATCATCTCTAGTCCCTTTAAATATAGGAAGATTGTAGGACATATAAGTTGGTTGTAAATCCTTAGGGATTACTATGGGCAAGTCCCTTGGTTGAACCAATGGGTTGATGGATAAAGGAGTAGGTGTAGATTCTCCTTCATATTTCATTGGAAGAGATGGAGGTGTTGATCCTTCTCTCTCTTGATTTATCCTTAAAACTAAGTTAGGAGAATTAGAATTCAATCCTTTCTCTTTTACTTCCTTGCCCTAACTTGATTCAATTGGATTTGATGTAAAAATGTCTTCTAATGTTGGAAATGAGGATTGCTTGATCAATGATTGAATCTCTACTTGTTTGAGCTTTGATTTGTTTTTCTTTCTAAGAGATTCAAGATTTTCTAGTATTCGAACCCACCTCTATTAGTCCAATTGCTTTGGTATATCAAAGCTTGAAGACAATGAGAACAATACTTATGTACAAACCTTCTTAAATACAAAAGAATTTATTAGTACAATATCTTTTTGATATTGTAGTATTTATTTGTCTTGTACTTTTAAGGTTAAATAATTTATTGGAGCTTAGTTAATAAGTTAAAATTAATCTCTCTACAGCTAGATACCTAGTGTATTCCCAGATAGAAAACCATGCAATACAATAATATTGTGAGAAGTTCTATGAACATCTCCATATATGCCAATAGATCATTTTTTCTAGTCTCTTTAAATATAGAGAATTTGTAGGATATAGAAATTGCTTGTAAATCTTTAGAAATTACAATTTATAAATTCCTTGGTTGAATCAAGAAGTTATTGGGTATAAGAGTATGTATAGTTCCATTAGAAGAGAAGGAGGTTTTGACCCTTCTCTTTCTCAATTTATCTCTACAACCAAGTTAGGAGAGTTAGGATCTAATCTTTTTTTTCTTTTTCTCTGCTTTAGATTAAAAACATCTTTCATCATTGGAGGAGGAGATTGCTTATTCAATCCTTCAATTTTTACTTGTTTGAGCTTTTATTTATTTTGTTTATTTTTTTTTTTTTGCCAACAAGTTCCAGATTCTTTATAAGTAAAGATAGATTGAATTGCTTAGATTTAATAGAACAATATATCTATACAATTATAAACATACTGTTCAACTTAGTATAATTTTTAATTTACCCAATTTTCCAAAAATTTAAATTATGAGCTCTTCTATCTACAATCCATTTAAGTATCTTTCAATAGAGAAGAAAAAAAAATAGAAATAACTAAAAGAAAAATACTTGCTTGAGTATTACCTCAAACAAGACTATTCCTAACTTTAATTATTATACAAAATATTGTGTGTAGGAATGATCTAAATCAATCTTAATTGTGAAAAATAATTCCATATCGAGACGATAGGAAGCCCGAGCTCTCCCTTTTTCTTACCTTTTCACAACAAAATGTTAAAAAATTTCCTACTATAATAGTTAACAATACTTGTTTACTAGAAAAAAATTATTCTTTGCAAGAAAATCATATTATGTTGAAGAAAGACTCATTTACTTGCATCTTCAGCCAACTTGGCATATATTAAAGAATTCCAACGTGGACTTCCTCCTATCCGATTCAAACTAACTAGTGTCAGAGTTTAACATTCTGCTTGTTATATGTGTGCTTTGTGAAATACTGGGAGAGAGTCGAGGAGGGAGGAAGGAGGTGAGGTTGAGGATGGGAGCAAGGGATTGTGTGTTGGAATAGAGAGAGTTTGCCTCAAGAAAGCATTGGGCACTTGGTTGCCACTAATTGCTCAATCAAATCTTCAGATAAGAAAGATGAGGTTTATATATATATATATATATATATATATATATATATAATACTTTTAGGTACAATTATATCAAATATATAAATCTTAAGTTTCCAAAAATATCCAAAATATGAGAAAAAAACTCTAAATCCTTATATATCCTTATGGGGTATTATTCTCAAACTTCAACAATCCATATCTTTCAATTGGATTGTTCAAACAAACTCAAATTTTACATAAAGTACCAATGTACTTCTAAAAACTACTATAACAAATTTTAACTATAAATTCATTTCAAATCTTAAGATATCACCAAAAATCTAATAGTAGCTTCGAACCCTAGTTTTTATATACCTACATATGTTATGCTCCAAAGAGTGACAATAGATATGAAATTGATACCTTAACTTTGAGAGCCAATAACTCCTTCATAAAAACTTCAAATCACACAAAATTTATATCCAATCCATATCCAAAAATCTAAACTTGCTGACCCTAGCCTTCAAAATTCAAATGACTTCAAAAGAAAAATCCTAATCCCTAAGAAGGCCTCAAGCAACCTCCTTGAAGCCCATTGGGCATGGCCTTTGATCAATAGGAATGAAGTTCTCTATTCTTTGCCTTCATCCGATCATGCCTTGATTTCATTTCTTCCAATAAGCCTCCTACTAGTAAAGATTTTCATCTTTAGGCTCTAATCTCCTCTCAAGGCTTCATACTAAACATTTAGGTTCTATAATTTTTTTAAATGCTATAATCAAAATAGATAAAACTCAAAATAAATTTTCTTATATCCACTTTCTTTAAATTAATCTATTAACCATTGTAACATACACCAAGACTTATGAACATATTATATGTTTTAGTTAATTTTTATATATTATAAGCAATTACAATACGACATTGGTTTTCTTTTTTTGAATTGGAATAAGAAAGGATTCTAAGGCTCTATTGATTGTAAAGAAAATAAAATCTATAAGAAGGTTTAGAAGATTACCTCTTCTTGCATCTTCTTTCTAGATTCTATCCTCCAACTCCTAGTTCTTGCTCCTTCTATTGAAGCAATTTTTTAAAATTTTAAAGAAAGAAATAATTGACAAGGTTCAAGGACTTACTTATTTGTAAGCTATTAATGCTGCTCCTTCTTTTCAATCTCATTCTCTTCAATCCATAACTTTTATGAGAAAAATTAATTAAACTTAAATGACAGTGTTGAGAAGATACTTATCTTGAAATGTGACTTTAATTGTGGATCTTCCGATTTCTTCTTTCCTATTTTTTATATTCTTTTTTTTCCAAGATTCTTCTATCTACCTTCTCTATCTCATTTTTCCTCTTAAAATTCTTTTTCTTATCTAGTTGATGAAGAAATCCTCCTAAGATCTTATTGACTCTTCTTACACTACTCTTGTGAATAGAAAGAATACAAAGGATAGAGATTGTGAGTGTAAAATCCACTCCTCAATTCCAATTAAAAGATGGCCTCAATCAAGAGTCACTTGTAATTGATGGTGTAAAGTGAAGGATGTAATTGGAAAAAAACCAAAGAAGAATAACCACAATATAAGTGAAAGAAATAAAATTAAGTAATTACAACACCCACAACTAAGTTACAGTCTGTTCACTATATTTTCATCTAATAAAAAACAAAAATAAAAAATAAAAAGTATATTTTTAGATAGATAATTTTATTATATTTTTAATGACATAAGAAATATATAAATCTAAATTACTATGAATAAATTATGAAGTTTTAAAGACAAGAAGTAAATAATTAAAAAGTGAAGTGAAAATATTTTATCTCAAGGATAATTTGATTATAGATCAAGAGTTTGAGCTTCACCAAGGCTCATATGTAGTGTATAAGGGTCTCTAGGAGAGGCCACGAGGCCTTAGTCTTATCTTCCAAACTACCTTCAAGGTGCTACAACCTATATGGGACTTGTGCACTCTCCTTTCTACAAGGACTATACTAGCAACTGGTCTTCCTATTTTCTACTAGAAGAACAAACATTTTTGCATTTTTGACCTCACCATGGTATTCAAAAACACCCAATTAGCCTTGGAACCTAGTGTGGCCTTCAATTCTTACTCCATTTCTTCATAAAGGCTTCCAAAGTGGTAAAACTTATTTTTACTAAGATCTTGAAAATTATTCTAAAAATTCCTAAATTTTTTTAAATAAATTCTAAATAAATTACGAAAAATTCTATAATATTTTTATAATACTAATATCCATTTAAGGCTACATTTTTCTACCTTGATGATTTTTGATAATAATATTAATCAATTTAAATCCACTATAAATCTTATTTTTTTATATCAATAATTAAAATGACATGAGGTTCTTTCTCATGCTTCTTCTAACTACTAACATTTATAGTTTTTATAAGTAGTATATATAAATAGAAGACCAATATAAATATTGGTTTTAATAAATAATCCTTAATATTCAACAATAAAATAAAAATACTAAACCAACAAGGATAATTGCCTCCAAGACTTACTAAGACTCCATTTCCACCACTAACATTCTAATTTTCTATTTTTCTAAGGAATTATACACTACTCATTATATATTGTGATTTAAAGCATTCTAAATGCATATTTTTATCCTAAAACAACAAGTGAGTCAATTTGATGACTCATAGAGGGGGTGATTAAATCCTCCTACTATTAGAGAAAGATTCTCTACTAGATTTTTACAAGACAAAAAGAGATGATATGAAGAGTAGAGGAGGTGATTAATTCATCTTACCACTAGAGAAATACCCTCAATAAGAAAAATTACAAGGAGGGAGAGCAATGAAACCTTGAAGACAAGCTCCACCTCTTATGCTTTTAGAATTGACAAGCAACTTAAGAAAACCACCAAGTAATTCTAACACTAATAATAAAATAATCAAATATTACTTAAGATTAGAAATAACAATATTACATGAAAAATCTATTAGTAAAAAAATAAAAATAAATTTATTAAATTTATTTCAATACATAAAACTTATCATGCATGTAAAAGAAAAAATAATATTAAAATATAAAAGTAATAGTAAGAATTGAATAAAAATAAAAAATAAAAAGACAAGTGAAATGAATACATAAAATTAAAAATTAAAATTAAAGTTAAAAGTATATTAAAAATATTAATTAAGTTTATTTTTTATTAGTTAATAAAACAATTATCTTAGAATAATAATATTATTAATATTTATATTTTACTTTTAATTTATTATTATTATTAATTTAATATTAATTCTCTTTTATTTTTATTTTATTTTACTTCTTTTCTTATTTATATTGATATATATTTTATTTTTTATTTTTTATTTTAATTTGATATATTTTAGAAGAAGATTTTTAACACAAAATTTTAAAATATAACATAAAATCCAGAATGTAAATGATAGAAGAGATAGAAATTACTAACCTCAATTAAATTCTACTCATGGCAGCAATCTCTCTCTACTCCAAAAATCGCCACAAATTTGATTTTGATTCAATAGTATTGAATTATTCACTACTACAATTATAATGTTAAGGTGTTTTTCCTTAAAATTTTCCACAGTAAAATAATGACCAGGCACTAAGAAATGCCTTTCCAAACAATGAGTACATGAAACTGCCTAGGTAGTGAATCTCTTCCTAATCTAAAAGTCACTAAAAATTCAAATCAACTCCAATTTAAACGTGTGATATCTTTTTGGAAAGCTAACAACAAGATACATAATTTCAAAACGTTTCAACTTAAAAGACATAACATATAAAAACTGATTGATAAAAATCCGAGAGCAATCCACATTCAAATCAACATTGAAATCTTTGACTATCTTATAAAGTGAAAATTTGAAATGCTTTGTTTTCATACATAAGGAAGGGATGTAAAATACTTACCAATGATGGAGACCTAATTGAATTGCTTACTTAATAAAACCAAGCAAGATCAATCACAATAAGCAACTTCATATTCACACATACCATTAGTAGCACCATCTCCCGGCAAATGTACCAAAATGTAAGTATGAGATTCACTCCTTAACCCAATTACAAGATGGCCTCAATTAAGAGTTGCTTGTAATTGATGGTGTGAAGTGAAAGTAGCAAGAATAAGAACAAAAGAAGCAAAGCACAAAACAAGTGGAACAAGTGCAATCAAGCATTTGTATCCTACAAAATTAATCATAGTTTGTTTATTAATTTTTTACTTAATAAAAAATAAAAAATAAAAGATAAAATATATTTTTATAAATTAATTTTTTTTATATTTTTAATGGTATAAGAAACATGTAAATCCAAGTTATTATGAGTAAGTTATGAAGGTTTAAAAATAATAAGTAAATAAATAAAAAGTTAAGTAAATAATTTTATCTCAAGGATAACTTGCTTAAGAGATTAAGAGTTCAAGCCTCACCAAGGCTCACAAGTAGTGTATATGGGTTTCTAAGAGAGGCCACGAGGCCTTAGTCTTATCTTCCTAACTACATTCAAGGTGCTACAATCCATATGAGACTTATATACTTCCCTCCTTACACGGACTACATTAGTTGGTGGTTGGTATCAATCTAAGAAGTACCATGAATTAGTATGAAATTCTTTGAGTTAAAAAAATTGATCTACAATAATAACAAGAACTAATCCATAGTAACAAAAGACAATGTTGAAAATCCATGCATATCAATGACATACACTAGGAAATTGTAGAAGATTCTAGAAGGTTCTAGAAAAGCTTTGTAGTTTGTAGAAGCTACTTGAGAAGTTTTCAAGCTCGTGGAGGCTGCTTGAGAAGCTTCCTAGCTTGTAGAAGTTACTTGAGAAGCTTCTTAACTTGTAAAAGCTGCTTGAAAAGCTTTTTAGTTTTTGGAAGCTATTTGAGAAGCTTCCTAACTAGTAGTATATATAGGAGTTGAGACTAAGGGGATCCTCGATCTTGACAATACACCTCTTGGAGCCCTAGCTCATCTCTCTAGTGTTGTTCATGTACTCATCTGATTAATCTAGTTCTTATCGATGCTTCTTCAGCTTCTTGTTTAGATTTTTAGGTAGTATTCTAAATTTGTGACAATTTTTCGAGACTGCATTCATCTTTCATATCAGAGCTAGTTCTTTCTTGTTAGAGTGTGGATTATCTCTCTACTTGAAGGTACTAGCATTTTAGAGGTTGCGGATTATCCTCTTCTAAACTAATATTTTTTCTATTATAATATTGGAGTCTTGTCTTTCTTAGAAAGAATGGATTACCCTTCTTATTGAAGGTTTTAAGGCATCTTAGAGGTTATGGAGTACCCTCCTCTAAACCAATACTGCCTTCTTGTAGATTCATTTCTTTTCTTCTCTTAGAATGGCTGAAGGTCAAGATATTACTATGACTGAAAGTTCAAAGTCCAAGTTATATGCCATTATGAATGCTCTTATTACGTTATCAAAGAGAACTGTAGAGATTGAATAAGTCATTGCAAGACTTTGTAATGATGGAGCATCCGGGATGGTTTAATCGAGGATTCATTAGTCTCAAGCTTCAGCACTAAGCGAAGCAACGTTGCCTCTAGTTCAACAACGATCATTGGTTATACAACGAATAGAGCTTCAGATTAGTCTTCTAGATAAGTTCAATGATATGTATTCTAAGTTTCAAGGTTTTTTCAATCAAATTAGATTGATAACAGCTTTATAGTCCGAACGCTATCTGATGGAGGAGTTACATGTTGGACTGGTTGGAACTTTGATCACGAAACAAGCTCTATCAGGTTTTGATCTTTTGTTTGAGAAACGATCGTCAATTTTGAACAACTTTAAAACTTTTTTAGAGGCATTTGCAAAAGCATTTGGTGAACATGACAAGGTGATATGGACTACAACAAAGATATGATCGCTACGACAAGGAGCATGCTCCATGTTAGTCTATGCATTAAATTTCAGACAATTAGTGTGTGACATCAACTGGGACAAGGAAGCATTGATGAGTCAATTTTATTGGGGCTTGAGGGATGACGTGAAGGATTAATTATTATTTCTTCTCAATCCAAAAATGCTCAACGAAGCCATTAGCCAAGCTGTGAAATATAATAACCACCCATTTCAACATCACCAAGATCAACGCTCAAGACAACATATAGCTTGTCACGCTCTAATTATATCAGCAAGCAGCCTGAATTCACATTCAAAGGTAGAAGACATACAAATTGATGCGGTACGTGTCAAATCTATAACTCTAGAAGAAAAAAAATAGCATATGGAAGAAGGACTATGCTTGTATTGCGGTGAAGAAGGCCATAGAGCTAGAAATTGCCCTAAGAAGCAAAATCGATGCATTATCAAGACTAGAGGCATGTTTGTTAAAGAAAACGAAGATGCTCGGCCACAATAGGGAGTGTTGTCGGGGAAAGAAAAGTTTGCCTTGAGAAAGTGCTAGGCTTTTGGTTGATACTAAATTCTCAATTAATCATAAGATGAAAAATACTCCAAGATTATTTATAATTTTGTTTTTATTTCTTTCTATGATATTAAACATATTAGCAATAAACATCAAATGCCAAGCCTCTAGTAATAGTAAAAGTTGTAGCAGTAAATAATAATTATAGTACTTCTAGTAATAATAAAAGTTGTAGCAGTAAATATTAATTACTAGAACTTCAATAATAGTAAAATCAATCAATAATTTCCAAATCTTTCATAATTTCTAAAACCCTTTTTGTGGTAGTAAAATCCTTGTATAACCAAAATTCCTTCAATACCGAATCCCTTTGATGCATTAAACTTTAAAATTTTATAATTATCAATCCAACCGTTAGATTGAGTTCAATTTTTTTGAAAAGTAAGGCAGTACCCTTAACTCTTTTATATAAAAATTTCAACCGTCGATCCTTTACAAAATTCTAGATAACACAATTTCAGTAGCACAGCCTTTATAGCCTTTAAATTTGCTACTGAAATTGTGTTATCTAGAATTTTGTAATCAAATTTCTGTATGCTTAAAAGAGTCACAGTTGGTAAATAATTCACACCCTAACTTCAAACAACCTTAATTTCTTCATACAAAACTCAAATAACAAACTTTATACACAAAAATTATAGCCCAAAATACATGCTTTCTGAATCTTCTCTCTTAACCCTTGAATGCACTTGAAGAAGTGGCCTCTCCTTTGGTTTTCTCTCAGACAGTCCCTTGAAGCTCATTGGTCATGATCTATAGCCAATAAGAGTGAAGATCCTCTTATCCTTGCCTTATCTATACACGTAGATGGCCTAAGGCCACAATACTATAATGTTAATATCCATATCTTTTTACATATTTTATATTAAATATCCTAATACTTCTACTTTTATTTATAAAACTTATACAAGTTATTTAAGATTTTTATAAACTATGAAATTCTATAGAAAATAATTCATTATTTTTTAAGGTCATTATTAAATAACATCAATATAACAACCATTATTTTTATACTATGAATAAATTACAACATAACACCGTGTGGCTAGATGATTCAATACTACAACAACAATCAAGTTTCTCTCTTTGTGCTGAGCATGCCCATTCCTTTATCATTCTTCTATTTTTTGGCCCTCAAAAACTAAAAATCTTAGCGTTATTAGATTCAAGAGCATCTGCTTGCTTTTTAGATGAAGAATTTGTTAAGTGTCATGAGATTCTTCAATTACAAAAACCTAAATCTGTTCACGTAGAAGTAATAGATGGACGACCTTTATTGTCTGGTAGTGTCACCCATGAATCAAAACCTATAGAGATGATGTTTAAAGACCATAGTAGTTATATTATTTTCAGTATTATTAGAATTCCATCAAACCTTATTATTTTTGATCTTTCTTCATTAGAAATACATAACTATGGTTATCGTTTAATTTATTCCAAAAGAAACCTCCCAAAATAAATCCATATAGGGGGATTCGAACTTAGGGAAAGACCATGTATATGAGCTCCAATTGTTAGGATCATGCAATTAACCGCTACTACTGAATGCTTACCATACCGAAGAATACTTAACTTTTCTTCGTACTGTCCACTCTCTCATATCAATACAATAACATCCACAACGACGATTTCAGTACCCTGTGTAATTCACAAACACATAAGCATATCCCAAACCCTAGAACAAACAACTTTTAATTCACAGAATCTGATCAAGATAATTCCTTCGATTACAATTCCTCTCCACTGAACTTACAACCTTGCGATAAACAGTGATTGGAAACTTCCATACATTGTCATATTACGTGCTTTCCTGCTCGAGAACGTGTTGGGCGTCTGGCTGTAGAAGGTAGTATGGAGATTCACCGATAGTCAAGCAGTCTATCAGTTTTGACTGCTGGAATATAAACGACTGCAACAATGTACCGTAAATCTATACGGATGCTCTTTGACTGCTTGTCGAAGTCCTTTTTGCCCCAGCCGGTAGGTCTCTAGATGTTACAGAGAACCCCGAACAACCCAAACTGTTAATCTTCAATACCGCTTTGTACTTACGATCTTGTATCCACTGACTGTCTTGTTAGATTAACCCAATAAATTTCATTCACTCCGCATACTCAATCCTATAGACACCCTTTTAATCCTTCAATCACAGACGTAACTCGATTTCACAAAACAGTCAAGAGTATTCAAACCCACTTCATTAAAAATCCCGATTCACTATTACAATACTGACTTCAGCAGCGATTGCCTCAGTCTTCCTAAAACTCTACGAAGAAGAAAAATCCAAATTCTATGTCTTTCCTTTCCCGACCCGAAGCATGAAGCTCCTCTCTCTAATATCCTTGATCTTCAAAAACCTCCAATGAAACCGAACTAGTAACCTTGCAAAAACTTGAAAACCCCCCTTTCCCCCGATTCAACTTCAAACTTATTCTTTCTCTAACCTTATCCTCTTGAATTCCTTCAATCTTTCGTCTTGGATCCAAAATTGGCTACCGCTGTCAGAGCTTAGATCCAAAATTGGCTAACATCATCAAGGCCTTCTCCTCCGTTTTTACCTTTAAGAGATCCATTTGCCGCAAACAACGTTCCCTGGATGTTCCCGTAATTGGGTCTGTATTGGATTGCCCAGCGAATTCAGGTCTCATATTGGGTAAGAGGACCCGGATTGGATTCTCGAAATTGGATCCAATTGGCTCTTCGAACCCGTCGTGTGAATTAGTCCTTCTCTTCCGGGTGACTCCTGTTATTGGAATTGAACGAAGCATTTCAGTATGCCCCCACTGATTGTAACGGGGTGACTGAACCTGGCCACTCAGTATTTGTACAGGAGTTGGTCGTTGCTCCCAATATTCGAGGTAACTAAATATTAATAAAATTCCCCTTTCTTTTTATTTTCACTGTATACTCGTGTTACAACACGACATCCACCCCCTCTGAACCTGTGCATCCTCCGGTATGCACCAATTTACCCAATTGTTGTTTGCTTCAGAATATATCCTCTACGTCTTTGTCTAGTTCATCTTCGTCACCTTCATTATCCAAATCACTTTCATCTTCTTGCTGCGGAATCTCTATACCTTCATTAAGGTCTTCCATATTCATCTCTGCTTGTCTTCGTTTAAATATTTTTACTCGCTTCCCTGAAATTGGTATTTTTAATTTTGTACCATCTAACTCCCATAATGAGTAAGTCGCATTATCATGAACAGTTGTTACCACATATGGTCCAAATCAACGTTTTGAGAATTTCCGCAAAGTGCTATGTTGATTATCCAGACTATTGTCATAAACAAGTACCCAATCACCTTCCTCGATTGCTTTTGGTCTCAATCGATGTTGCTTATCGAATCGCGCCTTGTTTTGTAACCTTGCTCTTTTTAACCTTTCCAATGCTATCTGGACATCTTCCGTTCTGTGCTCCAATTGCCGAATCCTAATAGCCATAAGTTCTTCTCTTGTCAATCCATCTTCCCATAGTAGTATACTCCAAGTAAGTACCTTTTCTTCAATCGGCATAATTAGTTTTTGACCTATCATAAGTTCTACTGGCATATATCCTATCACCGAACTATGTGTTGTTCGATCAGCCCATAATGCAAATGACAATAGCCGTGGCCACTTTTTAACTTTCCCATTACAAGCTTTAACCAATGCTTTCAAAATCGGCAGGTGACCGCGTTCGCTTTTTGCATTCCCTTCCAGATTATAAGCAGTAGTCAGTGATAGTTTAACTCCACATCTTTCAAAGAACTTACAAGCTTCTTGTGCATTTAATTCTCCACGATCTGCAGTGATTTTTCCTACACACCCGTAACGGCAAATGACATCTTCAAGCAAAAACCTACAAATCCCCTCTGTAGATTTTGTCCTCAATGCTCTTCCTTCTACTTGATTTGATAAATCTTCACGAGCTAAAACCAAATATCTCATCTACCATAACCCGACCGGCATAATAACCAAATCAACAACCCATTTAAAATGAATAGCCAGAGGATACGTAGGATGAAGACCATCTCGATGTCGGATATTAGAATACAATTGACAGATTTCACATGACTCTACAAATGAGAGCACATCTCGATACATATTTTTCCACCAATATCGTTCCTTGACTTTAGCAAAAGTAGCCCAGATTCCTCTATGCCCTGCCCATAAACTATCATGAAACTCCTTTAATAATTTTAGTTTTTCTTCCCTTTTGCCTATCACTCGTTGTGGCATCTCAATTCCTTTCTTCGGTCTCTTCCATAAGAATCCATCTCGAAGTAAAAATCCATATGCTTTTTTTCTTATTTGTTTGAATTTTTCTGTAGACCAATTCCCCTACTTAGACAAGGTATTCAAATAATGACCAATATCCAATAATTCTCCTTCATAAGATTCTTCAAGAAATAGCTTGTCTTCTCTGTTGAGATTTGATATTGAATAGAATTTCAATCCGACATCATCAATGTCTTCAACCATTTCGTCCTCCCTCTCGTATCTTGCTCGAGATAGCATGTCTGCTACTAAATTGTCCTTCCCTGTGATATGCTTAAATTCTGGATTTAGTGACTTAATATAAGCAATCCATCTCAACATTGTAATATCTGGCGTTGAACAGTTAATAATCATTCCAAGCAATGGCAAGCAATCTATTTCAATTACTACTACTGCCCCAATCAAATAGTCCTTTTCAGCTTTCATAGCCGAAACGACTCCTTAAAGTTCTCTTTTGACTTACGAATATGCATGCTGACGAATACTTAAAACTTTAGCCCCAAATCGAACTGCAAATCTACTCCCATATGAATCATCTTGACCCACAGCCCATCCAACGGCAATTGGACTAGCGTCTACAGTAAGAATCACTGGTCTATTGCACTTATAATCAACCTTCCTCAATATTGGAGGTGACATCAATAAATTCTTCAATCTTTGCATTGCCTGAATATGCCTTTCTTCCCATTCAAATCGGTAACCCTTGCGTAACAGTTCATATAATGGATCCGCTATGTGAGTAAAATGAGGGATCCAGATTCGATAAAATACACATGCACCCAAAAACCTGCGAACCTCTGTTAAAGAACCACAATCCTCTTTCATCCTTCCAATTGCATCAACTTTAGTCGGATCTGGTTTTCTTCCGTAGGATCCACATAAATGTCCAACAATTACAACCTCTCGTACTTCAAATACGGACTTCATACCCGATAATGTAAGATGAATTTCTCTAAGCCGAGTTAAAATCTTTTCACAATCTTGTATATGATCAACAACATATCTGCGACACCCCCTCGTATCTAAAGTTTCATCCTTGTCTCCTTCTCTGCATCCTTTTATAGGAACATCATCCAGAAAAGGCATAGTCTTTTCCGGAATAAAATCTCTCAATACCTTATTCATCCCATTCATCATATGCGCAACTGAGTTGGTCGCGCCTTGAGGAAGAGTGCACATTCTAACCAATTCAAGTGGTGTCGTCATCATTGTCATATCTCTACTTCCTTCGACAAGTTAAAATTGATCATAACCTGAATACAAATCACCCATTGAATAGATCGCCCTTCCAGCAAACGCCTCAGTAAATTCATCTACAATAGGTCCAATTCCTGCATTCTTGACAGTTACTGCATTCACCAGTTGCATATCTTGAATAAACCATAGTGACCCATTCTTCTTAGGTATTCTAAACCATCGACTAGAATACGGCGCAAATAAAGGTTCCAATATTTTCATCTTTATCTTTTCTTTTAATAGTTCCATCAATTTAGGTAAATGTGTCCTCGATACTGGAATCGGTCTTAGATTCCAAGGTACATGCGGTACAGTGAAGATAACCATAGGTGTTATAATATTTGGATCCACACACCCAATTTCATGAGATTCGAAGGCAAACAATCTATCTTGTTTAGCCAACATCTTTTTGAAGCAAGTAACTTCCTCCGGCAATAAAGAACCATCAGAACCAATCTTCAATTCTTCAAAAGTCTCTTCAGTAAACTGATGTCCAATACTCATTGGATCTCTTAAACTTGCTTCTTTTGATGCTTCTCCCATTTGTTCTTTAGAATCCTCTGGTAATGGTCCGGCAACAAGTTTTACCTTCTTATCTGCCGTTTTATATCTCGTTTCTACTGTGACTTCTGGTGCTTGAAAAGATTCAAGCATGGTATAAACCTCTTTCGAATGAATCTCATCAATCTTATCATTATCCTCTAACCCAATAAATGTAATCAATTCCAATGAATCTTCCAGTCCATTTTCTTCATAAACACCCAAAATCCTCTCATCATCTTGCAATGTACCTATCTTGCGTAATTATCCTTCAATATTATATAATCTTTTTCTTTCTTTTCTTTTAAAATCATCAACTTTCTTATACATAATATTTCCATTCTCCAATATACCAATAAAACTCGCATCAAAGGCACCTTCATCTCGCGAGAGTACCTCCTCTTTTGTACCTCCATAATCTCGCTTTACAGTGGTACCTCCCCAAAATCCTTAAATCCTTCAACAATCTTTGGCAATGGTTTCTCCCTCAACCTATCTCGATTCCGTTCATGGTTAGGAGGTACTGTTAGAAATTGTACAGCTTCTTTTATATCTCCTACCTTCACCAATACCTCAGTAGTTGCCCTTGCCCAATGCTTTCGAGTATAATGGCTCAAAGTTTCCATTTCCTTGTCACTAGAATCTTCGAAATGTACTCGCTGATTATACCCATTCTTTTCATTTGTTGGTTGCTTGTAACCAATATTAACCTCTTCTTCATCTCTACATATTCTTGCATCAATAGCATGACTCATTCCAGTTTTGCCCATTAATTACCTCTTTCGCTTAATGCTGTCACTGATAACATCATGAAACTCCTTCTTTGCAATTCCCAAGACTTCTTTCAATGTGAATTCCACCTTAGCGTTTAATATACGTTCTTCCAACACCCCTTTCAAATTTGTTGCCGCTTCAATGTCAGAAAGTAGCTTATAAGCAATTGATTTGCCCTTATCTTTTGTCTCCGTTGTTTTTTCTCCCAATGATGCTGAGGTATCCTTTACAGACAATTCTTGTGAAGCTGCCTCCCGAGCCTTGTCTCCTCGAGTTTGCCTCTTAAAAGAATTTCCTTCTCTAGTATCATCAAAATTTCCTCGTCTTTTTTCTTCCATCAAAGCTTCATGTTGGCTCTTAGCAATATATGCATGAATTGAAAGAGACTCAACAGGATCCTCCCAACCTGTTCTACCTCGTATTGTAGCTGCAGTTCTCAATAATGCTTCTCGAGGTAATTTCCCTTCTTGCATTGTAGAAATGGCAGAAGCCCAAAACTCACTAGTTTTCGTACTTCCACCAATTTCATCATCTACTCTAGCACCATAACTTGCACTTTCTCGTGCTACTGTTTCATGCTCTTTTAAGTAATCTTGAATCAATGCTCTCATTCTTTCCTTGCCAAAATTGGTTTGAAGAAGATCCTTCCTATCTTTCAATGCTATCTTCCCATCTTTCCAGCAAATAATTCCCTGCCGTATCATATTATTAAATTCATTGCAATCTTTTCTAGTGTGTGAAGCATCATCACACCAAATGCATCTTTGTACATATCCTTATTTTGAAACATTCTTCGAATTGTTTATAGAAGTATTCTCTTCAAGTCTTGCCAATTTGATTTGAAGATCTCGCATTCCTCGTATAATTTCTTCCATACCCATGTCTGCTTTCTTTGATAAGGATGTCGAAGGTTGAACTGTAGGCATTATTGGTGGTGTTGTACGTACTGGAGCTTCGGGTGCTTTTACTGTTTTCAGAATATTGCTCCTATCCTTCCTCCTTTCTCTTTTTATAAGCAATCCCACCGCATCTTCAATGTTCTTCTACTTTGTTGTCAATCTTTCATCTTCTTCTTTGTCTTCAAGAAGGGGTTCTAATTTCTCTTGTAATTCTCCATCAGCAGCTTGAAGAAATAGATCAACTTTGTTCGGCTCCAATGTCAATTTTTCTACCTTCGATAATTGAGAGTACTGCCTCTCAAATTCCCTTAGTAGCTCTGTTGCTTGCAAATTCTTATTGGGCCGTTCAATCCATCCCAAAAATAGCTTCTTAGTAACGCGATCAGCATCTTCTAAGAAATATTCGTCTTTCAATGCATGTGAAAAATCCTCCCATGAATTCCCATAACGATCCGTAATCGATGTAATGTGGTCCCTTATCTCCGGTATCGTGGCAAGTCCAAATAGTGCAACTATTTTCTTCTCAGAAACCCGATTTAATTCCATTTCACGAACATAACATCTTAAATACCTTGAAATATTCCTCCCATCAAATTGATCAATTTTATTGACCACTGCTTGCAATGCTTTGGTTGCCAAAGCTTCCTTTTGATCATTGCTTTGGTATTGGTGCATTGACAATGAGAAGGCTTGAAACAAACTAGCGATAGATGGATCCATGTACATACCTTGTCCTTTAGAAGACTCCCCACCAGAAACTCCTCTCAAAAATCCTTCAAAATTTTTATTTTTGTTTTCCATAAAAATAAAGATAAAATCAACCAAAATTCAATACCTTGCACCTCAAGATTTCACGTCGGGTTCACCACTTTTTGTCGTATTACGTGCTTTCCTGCTCGAGAATGCGCCGGGCGTCTGGCTGTAGAAGGTAGTATGGAGATTCACCGATAGTCAAGCAGTCTATCAGTTTTGACTGCTAGAATATAAACGACTGCAACAATGTACAGTAAATCTATACGGATGCTCTTCGACTGCTTGTCGAAGTCCTTTTTGTCCCAACCGGTAGGTCTCTAGATGTTACAGAGAACCCTGAACAATCCAAACTGTTAATCTTCAATACCGCTTTGTACTTACGATCTTGTATCCACTGACTGTCTTGTTAGATTAACCCAATAAATTTCATTCACTCCGCATACTCAATCCTATAGACACCCTTTTAATCCTTCAATCACAGACGTAACTCGATTTCATAAAACAGTCAAGAGTATTCAAACCCACTTCATTAAAAATCCCGATTCACTATTACAATACTGACTTCAGCAGCGATTGCCTCAGTCTTCCTAAAACTCTACGAAGAAGAAAAATCCAAATTCTATGTCTTTCCTTTCCCGACCCGAAGCATGAAGCTCCTCTCTCTAATCCCCTTGATCTTCAAAAACCTCCAATGAAACCGAACTAGTAACCTTGCAAAAACTTGAAAACCCCCCTTTCCCCTGATTCCCCTTCAAACTTATTCTTTCTCTAACCTTATCCTCTTGAATTCCTTCAATCTTTCGTCTTGGAACTGAAATTGGCTCCCGCCGTCAGAGCTTAGATCCGTAATTGGCTCACGTCATCAAGGCCTTCTCCTTCGTTTTTATCTTTAAGAGATCCATTTGCCGCAAACAACGTTCCCTGGATGTTCCCATAATTGGGTCTGCATTGGGTTGCCCGGCCAATTCAGGTCTCATATTGGGTAAGAGGATCCGGATTGGATTCTCGAAATTGGATCCAATTGGCTCTTTGAACCCGTCGTGTGAATTGGTCCTTCTCTTCCTGCTGACTCCTGTTTTTGGAATTGAACGGAGCATTTCAGTATGCCCCAGCTCACTGTAACGGGGTGACTGAACCTGGCTACTCAGTATTTGTACAGGAGTTGGTCGTTGCTCTCAATATTCGAGGTAACTAAATATTAATAAAATTCCCCTTTCTTTTTATTTTCACTGTATACTCGTGTTACAACACGACAACGTCCTCAATCTTTTAGAACAATTGATAAACAGTGATCTATAAACAACTTCGTAAATCAAACATTAATTCATTAAATTATTTCTCTTCACTAGAATCAACACTAACACAAAAGAAAGAAGAAAACTAAGAAGAAGAGATAGCACCTAGCTTATCCCCGAGTCAGTACTATCGCAGTCTGGCCTTTTCTTCTCCTCTCCCATCCTCCTGATACTACCCCAAGATACCAACTCCTATACTATAGATGATAACTATTTTTCTTGACTATTCATCTATTCTACCTACTGAACCACCTTTGTAGTAGTTATCTATCTCTATTTACACTATACACTAGGTATCTATATTTTGAAAATAACTACTTATTCTACATAGCCCCACTCTTAACTGTGCAGCATCCCCGCAAACATAGTATTGATAAACAAAAATCAATCCCTTTTTTTTTTTTAACTGGATTGTTCAATCTCTTCAATTTGTGGCACTGGCTCTATTTGGTCTTGTTCCAACACTATATCTTCTTTCTCTGACTCGTCTTGAATCTCTGCCCTTACTTGAGTTATTAAATCTTCATTATACGCTCCCAATTCTTGAACATAAGCTTCCAATTGGAAGATTCTGGCATCTTTAACTTCCAATTGTTGTTCCTATTGTTACAATTTCTCTTCCAATTTTCCAATTCTTACTCCCGTTGAGGCAAATGTCTGTGACTGACCAATACTGACCAAATCACTCTCCAATTTTGTTACTATTTCCTTCAAAACAACAATTTCTACCTGTAGCTCATCCGTATTGTTTCGATATTGATCACTCAATTGTTTCTTTTCAAGCTCTAATGCCTCTTTCTTCTCTCGTTTTTCCTTCTTCTCTCCTTCCAACTAACCATTCATCTTCTCCTATTCCAATCTATACGATTTGCGAGTTTGTAGTAATTCTTGCCTTTGATTTTTCAGGATATGCTGAATTCTCTGTTTTTCCTTTGACCAGTTTTTCCACTTTCTCATCCAATTCACGTTTCACTCGTATCTTGGATTCTGATTCTACCTTGATGACTTGTTTCTATTTCCTGATTTTATAATTTTGCTCCAATTATTATTTTCTTGCTTGCTTCCACTTGCCTTTTTAAGCTACCCTCATCTTCGAGCTTACTCACCATAAGTTGCAGTTGAGAAATTTGACCCAATATAATTTCCTTAAGATTCTACCCTTCGGTTACACCCCGTTGAAACTTTAATTGGTTGCTTTCCCTTGGAACTAGTATTGGTGTCGTCATTTCTATTGTAGGCCGAATTGGAACTCGCTCTGGTGTAGATATTGGTCTTACTTCCCGTTCTACTACTTTGCTGGATTCTCCCACTTTATACACCATTACCCCTGGACTAACTGTTCCCGTTTGTAAACTTGGAACTACTGGTTGAGATTCCTATTTCAATGTATACTCAATCACTCAGTTTACATAATTAGAACATAATAGTGAAGCAAACTTCTCCATCTTCCGCTTAGCTCCTATTTCTGCATGTATCCTTGTGGCCACATAAGCTGCCCAATTGAATACCATGCCTTCCAGTGTTCCTATCGTGGAAAACAGTAATCACTTTGCAGTGTAGGTGGTATGCCGATTCAATGCTAATCGCTTCTAAACAAACCGCATCCATTCCATAAGTTTGGGCGTAAATGCCTCCTGTACCTTTCATCCTTGATTTTGCTTGAGAGACGACATCCCTCCTTTGAAGTAGCTTCCTGGCCTGAAATCATTTGACATGTTGTCGTATTATGTGCTGTCTTGCTTGAGAACGCATTGGACATCTGGCTGTAAGAGGTAGTATGGTCTTTCACTAATATTCAAGCAGTCTATCGGATTCTTGACTACCCAAATACAATCTATATCAGATTGTAATGTAAAAGCTTAATTCCAATATAAAATGCCTAGAGACCCTATATAACTTCAATTTTTTTTGTTATTTTTATTTTATTTTATTTATTTTATATTTTTTATTTTATCTTTATTGTTAATTACCTTAATCCTAGACTATGAACTTCGGCAAGCTGTGATCTTCAATCTGTCCTTCTGACTTGTTGTGAAACATCTATCGCTAGTGTCTCTGTAAGCCCTTTCGAATGCTAAAGAAGTTCCAATTCAATTCCACTTACAGATTGTGAGGCTATGCTGCAATCCGTACCGATGTCCCTTGGTCGCTCGCCGATATTCCTCTTATCCCTGTCGGTAGGTCCGCAGTTATCATAGAAACCCTAAATAACCCTCAATTTGCCAACTCCCAATACCTCTTTAAACTGTTGGCAGATATCTTCTATCCGTACAATCAGATTAACACAACCACGCATACATTCAGCATACTCAACCTTTTAGATAACTCTGAATTTCAACCACAAAAGCATCTCTTATTTCATCAACAATCAAGAGTACCAGCCTTTTTTTCCTTACGAAAAAATCCAGTTCACCAATATAACACTGAATTTTAGCAACCTCCCTCTCAGTCTCCCCAAAACCCTATATATAAAAAAAAAAAAAACCCCAATTCTCCATCTTTTTTCCAAAAGCATGAAGCTAGCTCTCTGACCTAAAACCTCGATTCTCGAAAAAAAAATCCATTTCTTAACCTACCCTCCCCTTTTATCTTAAGAAGATCCTATTCTTTTGTCTTGGACTCCCCGAATTGGAACAACTGACCTCCGCTTTCTCTCCTCCCATTTTCGCCTTTAAGAGATCTTTTTACAAAAAGGACATTCCCGAAATGGCACAAAGAATGAAACAGGCTGAAACGGAATTGAAGCCCCGTAATTGGACCGCATTGGGTTGCCGGACCAAGTCAGGTCTCATATTAGGTAAGAAGCCCGTAATAGAACCTAGATTAGATGTCTTCTGAAATTGGATCCAATGGGCTCTCTGAACCAGGCTCACCCGATGTTGAATTGGTCCTTTCCTATCCTGCTAACTCCCGTTACTGGAATTGAATGGAGCATTTCGTTATTGGTGAGTATGCCAAAGCTGACTATAATGGGGTGACTAAACCTGAAGGATTTTTCTATAGACCAATTTCCCTACTTAGTCAAGGTATTCAAGTAATGACTAATATCCAATAATTCTCGTTTATAAGATTCTTCAAGAAATAGCTTGTCTTTTTTGTTGAGATTTGATATTGAATAGAATTTCAATTCGACGTCATCAATGTCTTCAACCATTTCATCCTCCCTCTCGTATCTTACTCAAGATAGCATGTCTGCTATTAAATTTTCCTTCCTAGTAACATGCTTAAATTTCGGATTTAGTGACTTAATATAAGCAATCCATCTCAACATTGCAATATCTGGTATTGAACAGTTAATAATCATTCCAAGGAATGGCAAGCAATCTGTTTCAATTACTACTACTGCCCCAATCAAATAGTCCTTTTCAGCTTTCATAGCCGAAACAACTCCCCAAAGTTCTCTTTTGACTTGTAAATATGCACGCTGACGAATACTTAAAACTTTAGCTCCAAATCGAACTACAAATCTATTCCCACTTAAATCATCTTGATCCACAGCCCATCCAATGGCAATTAAACTAGTGTCCACAATAAGAATCACTGGTCTATTACACTTATAATCAACCTTCTTCAATATTGGAGGTGACATCAATAATTTTTTCAATCTTTGCATTGCCTGAATATGCCTTTCTTCCCATTTAAATCGGTAGCCCATGCGTAACAGTTCATATAATGGATCCGCTATGTGAGCGTAATGAGGGATCCAGATTCGATAAAATACACATGCACCTAAAAACCTACGAACCTCTGTTAAAGAATCATAATCCTCTTTCATCCTTCTAATTGCATCAACTTTAGTCGAATCTGGTTTTCTTCCGTAAGATCCACATAAATGTCCAACAATCACAACCTCTTGTACTCCAAATATGGACTTCATACCCAATAATGTAAAATGAACTTCTCCAAGCCGAGTTAAAATCTTTTCACAATCTTGTATATAATCAACAACATATTTGCGACACCCCCTCTTATCTAAAGTTTCATCCTTGTCTCCTTCTCTGCATCCTTTTATAGGAACATCATCCAGAAAAGGCATAGTCTTTTCAGGAATAAAATCTCTCAATACCTTATTCATCCCATTCATCATATGCGCAACTGAGTTGGTCGCACCTTGAGAAAGAGTGCATATTCTAACCAATCCAAGTGGTGTCTTCATCATTGTCATATCTCTATTTCCTTCTATAAGTTGAAATTGATCATAATCTGAATACAAGTCACCCGTTGAATAGATTGCCCTTCCTCCAAACGCCTCAGCAAATTCATCCACAATAGGTCCATTCCTGACAGTTATTGCATTCACCAATTGCATACCTTGAATAAAACATAGTGACCTATTCTTCTTTAGTATTGTAAACCATCGACTAGAATACGATGTGAATGAGGGTTCCAATATTTTCATCTTCATCTTTTGTTTTAATTATTCCACCAATTTAGGTAAATGTGCCCTCGATACTGGAATCGATCTTAGATTCCAAGGTACATGCGGTATAGTGAAGATAACCATAGGTGTCATAGTATTTGGATCCACACACCCAATTTCATAAGATTCGAAGGTAAATGATCTACCTTGTTTACATTTGTTGGTCCCGGTTATTATAATTAAAGGGCGCATTACACTACTGATAAGTGTGACAAGACTGCTTACAATTTCCACATATTGGAGCATAGTCATCACTGGCCCTTGGATTATGACATTCACTCGCATAACGTCTGATTTGTCTACAACAATAGCAACGAAGTGGTCTCCTGCCAACTCCTTCAGGGATAATGGGTGTCTCTATTGGTATATAACGGCTATGTCTGTTCCATGTGGGATGAGTAAAAGAACATGATTGATCCATTGTTATTGTAGAATCTGGCATTGGCTTTGTCATAGGTAGATATTGATGGTATCCTAGTTGGTTCATCGCCAATCCGTCAGTATTGGATACACCTTCTTGGTGAAATATAGAGTTGAGAAAATTAGAATAATTCCTGTTTTATTTATTCATTCGATTTTCATTCCAACCAAATCAATTATTTATTTCTACTTGATTGACATTCCACAAAGTTGGTTGAGTCATTATCTGATCACTGAGTTGTTGCTTCCATAAATTCCAACAGTTGGTGGTAATATGCTTGCCCCTGCAACAGGTATATTGTATAGTCATTTGGGGTGGTGAAGGACATTCTATTACTAAATGACCTTGCCCCTTACAATTGCTGCACTACACATTGGGACGCATATTGGTTGGTTTATGCCTTTTTTTTATCCTTGGCCAGATTCACAGCCAATTCATCCATTTTTTTTATCAATATTAATAGCAATGACTCATTGAGATCCCTTGATACCAATGCATTTGGCAATTTTTTTATAGGTATTAGTTTTTGATATGCGGAATAAGGCACATATGATTGTCATGATGATGGTGGTGCAGCTTGCAATGGAACGACATCCACTATTCCCTATGGGATTGTACTATAATCATTCCTTCCCAGATAACTTCCCGATGCGTCATTCCAATTTGTCATTTGATAACCTCCTTGAGATGGAATCATCGTGGCTCCAACTGTTAAGTTTTGGTCATAGTGACATTCATCCCATACTTTTGCTTGTTCAAGAGATGATGCAATGGTGGCTGATTGGGCCTCTTTTACAAACATTTTCAATTCTGGTGGGTATAGTCCATTAACCAATATGGACAACACAAATGATTCCGACATTTGATTATTTGGCCATTTTCGAACTATATCTGCTACACGACCATAATATGATTGTACTGCTTCCCCTAGTACCATTCTATTGTTCATTAATTTTTCTCTAAGATGTTTTTCAAAACCAATTGGTCGAAAATGGGCTAAAAATGTATTTTTTAATGCCTCCTAATTGATAAATTGTCCCACAGATTGGCGATTATACCACTCAAACGTTGTATCTTTCAATGTCACTGGCAGCCATCTTAGCCAAATATCTTCTGTTCTTCCATTATTGGCTACACACGCCGTCAAGAATTGAGAAAAATGTTGATCTAGATCCGCACCTAGCAAACCCCAAAAAGTAGGTAATGGCGCGACACTAGTAGTTCGATCGCCCAATGTACCCATTTAAATTGCAATCGAAACTACAGGTCCTCCGGACGTCATTAAAGATGCCGGTGTTGCGCTCAATTTTTTATTAAAATAAAAATTGTCTCCCACAAAAGTCTTTTTCGGACTTCCAAGCCTTCCTGATTAACTATTATTATCTCCAAATAATTTTATTGGTTGAATATGAGGTGAAAATGGCAGGTTTTGATATACTCTGAATTGGTCTTTATTGGCAAGTGATTTATGCCAATCTTCAGAACCAGTCTTGTTAAGATCGGACGTATTTTCAATTGAAAAAATACCCAGTGGGATACCTAATTCCACTGTGCCTTCCTCGTTTTTTGTTAACGGCTTCGAGAGGTATGTTGGACTACTAGCATTGCTCCCTGCCAGTGCTCTTTGTAATTTCTTTAACGGTATGTACTTCTAAAATATTAGAGGTCGATCGTCTTCTAGGTACGATCGAATATGTCGACACGCATGCAACCACGACTTAATCCAACTTTATCGATGCTTCATTTTTAATTTGTGATCTCGCTCATTACTCAACAAATTTCTTGCTTTCGATCACTCTGTTCTTTCTTTTGATTCCTTTATTCTCTTTGGTGTTAAATTTTCATTCTTAATAACCATACTCTTTCATTATTTCTACTGAGTTTCCTTCTTAATTTCCTTTACTGCTTTGACAATTAATTCCTAACACTCAATAATGTTGTCAATCTCCGACAGTGGCACCAAAATGTAGTTATCGTTTTACTTATTCTGGAAGAAACCTCCCAAAATGAACCCGTATAGGGAGATTTGAACACAGGAAAAGACCATGTATATGAGCTCCAATTGTTAGGATCATGCAATTAACCGCTACTACTGATTGCTTACCATACCGAAGAATACTTAACTTTTTCTCTTATTGTCCACTCTCTCATATTAATACAATAATATCCATGACAACGATTTCAGTACCTTGTGTAATTCATGAACACACAAGCATATCCCAAACCCTAGAACGAACAACTTCTAATCCATAGAATCTGATCAAGACAATTCCTTCGATTACAATTCCTCTCCACTGAACTTACAACCTTGCGATAAATAATGATTGGAAACTTCCATATGTCCTCAATCTTTCACAACAATTGATAAACAGTGACCCATAAACAACTTCGTAAATCAAACATTAATTCATTAAATCGATTCTCTTCACTAGAATCAATACTAATACAAAAGAAACAAGAAAACTAAGAAGAAGAGATAGCACCAAGCTTATTCCCGGCTCAGTACTATCACAGTCTGGCCTTTTCTTTCCCTCTCCCATCCTCTTTATACTACCCCGAGATACCAACTCCTATACTATAGATGATAACTACTTTTCTTGACTATTCATCCATTCTTCCTACTGAACCACCTTTTCAGTAGTTATCTATCTCTGTTTACACTATACACTAGATATCTACATTCTGAAAATAACTACTTATTCTACAATAATCCATCTATAGATTGGAGGTTACGAAAGATGACATTTCTTATAGAACATTCCGAGAGTAAGCCTATTAGAAGATCTCGAATCAAAAAATCTTTATTTATTGGAGTAAGAGTGTTTATAACATCGTCCAAGGAAGGTACATCGTTTGTCATTTATGCGACTCCAACTAGCGGAAAAAAGATTTTGACAACAAATATACTAGAGTAATATAAAGATTTTGAAGACGTATTTCAAAAGAAGAATGTCGACATGCTACCAGAGCATCGACCATATCATTGTGCCATAGACTTGTAGGAGGGAGCACAACCACCTTTTGGTCCAATCTACAATTTGTCATAGATGAAATTAGCAGAGTTGCAAAAGTACATTGATGAGAATCTAGCCAAGACTTTCTTTCATCATTCGAAGTCACCAACTGGGACACCAATCTTATTCGTGAAGAAGAAAGATGGCTCCCTATAGATACGCATGAATTATCAAGGTCTCAAGAAGATTAAAAAGAAGAATCGTTATCCATTATCCTTGATATCAGGTCTTCTAGAACAACTTGGGCATGCAAGGATTTTTACAAAGATTGATCTAAGGAGAGCTTACAATCTCATGCGAATCAAGAAAAGAGACGAATGGAAGATAGTTTTTCGTACAAGGTATGGCCATTTTGAATATAATGTCATATCTTTCGGTCTTACCAATGCTTCGGTGGTCTTTCAACACATGATGAATGGCATCTTTTTGGAGCACCTTGACGATTTTGTTGTCATCTATTTAGATGATATTTTGATATTTTCTAAGAACGTAGAAAAGCATGAAAAACATGTTTTTTTGATCTTTGAAAAATTTTGAGAGTGAAGACTTTATGCCAAGTTAGAGAAGTGCTTATTTAACAAAATTGAGATGGAATTTTTGGGATTCATTGCAACTACGGAAGGCTTGAAGATGGATTCTAAGAAGTTGGAAGCAATCGTATCATGGAAAGTTCCAAAGACAATCAGAGATGTACAATGCTTTCTTGGCTTTACTAACTTCTATTGGATCTTCATCAAGAATTATTCTCAAGTTGCTGCTCCGTTCACTCGGTTGACATATAAAGACAAGCTTGAATGGAGACCTCTAGCGGAAAAAGTATTCCAAGTTCTTAAGATAGTATTTACTACGACTCCAATCTTGATACATCTGGTGTCATGATGTAACATGGATAACAAGTGAAAGGGTGAAGAAAATATCATGTTTTGAGGGATCACTTCAAAAATATTGTAGCAAATTATCTTGGAAAAATAGATATTAGTCAAAGGATAGAAAAATTAAAGTTGCTAATGCTGCCTATTTGCAAATTATGCTTCTATTTACTTTGTAAGGCCATAAATAAGGCAAAACAAGGTCGATTAGAAAAATAAAGGATATAGACATATGTAGGAAAGAGTTAGGAGTGCAAATTAGTAAAAATTACGTCAAGAAGACAAAAGTTGATACCCAAAGAGGACCGTTTATGAACCTGGGTCGAAATCAGACCCCAAGGCACAAAACCGTGCTCTAATGGCGATTAAAAGACTCTTTGGCAGATTGAATAGTGGATTTTGATAGAAGATTGAATAGGGTTTCTATGGGCGTTGATTTTGGGTGATTTGGATCTGTATTGACTTTGTTATAGCTTTGCAAAGTTAAGGTTTGTTTAAGATGACTTGGGTTTTATGAAATAAAATAGGGTTTATATTTTGGGCGATTTCAAGAGTTTTGTTATAGATCTATGGGTGAAATTTTGTGGATTTATGTTTATAGTTGTGTTCAATATTTGTAGTGAATTTAAGCTCGATCTAACGGTTAAATTGAAGGATATTGAGGTTTAAGTGGGTGAAGGTCTCAGAAAGTAGAATTTTAGGTCTAGTGAGGTTTTTTAAGATTTCTTGCAATCTACTAGTTGAATTGGAGTGAAACTTGTGTGAGTAGATATTAGACTTGTTTTTCTATGTGTATGAGAATTTTGAGATCAATCGAACGGTGCAAAGGTGACATATTGGCTCTGGAAGATTGGCATCAAGATTGGAGAAGGAGGCCGGCCAATACCCGAGCACATTTTTGAGGATATCGTCAATTTGGTGAGTCCGATCCTATCAATTTTTTTTTTTTTGCTTGTTTCTAACTTATTTTTTTAGAATTGTGTAAAATTTGAGTTAAGATCAATGGTTCATTCATTAGTTATTGGGGTTTAAATCTATTGTAGGAATTACTAGGATTTGGTTTAGAATTTGGTTAAGATTTGATTTGGAATTTAGGATTTCGATTAGGGTTTGATTTAGGGTTTAGAGTTTGGTTTAGGGTTTAAGATTTGGATTAGGGTTTGATTTAGGATTTAGGATTTTATTTAGGATTTAGGATTTAGATTAGAATTTAGTTTAGGGTTTAGAATTTGGATAGGGTTTGATTTAGGATTGAGGATTTGAATTAGGATTTGGTTTAGGATTTAGGATTTAGGGTTTAGATTAGGGTTTGATTAGGAATTAAGGTTTGATTAGGATTTAGTTTAGGATTTAGGGTTTGTCTAGGATTTGATTAAGGTTGGATTAGAATTAGAATTTGGTTAGAATTTAAGGTTCTATTAGATTTTTGTTAAGGTTTGACTAAGTTTTTTTTAATATTCTTTTATATTTCTTTAGGATTTTCTTGTGTTTTTTTTATAACTTCAATAAAATTTAATTGAGCTTGCCTAATATTTGATTATGATTGTTAACGTTTAATTGTAAATTTTCTATAATCCTATTGGATTGTTAGGACCTTTTGTTGCAATTTTCTTTTACCTTCCACAGCCAAGTGCTCAGTGCATTCTCAAACAAGACTTCATATAATACGACACCGGACTTTGTAAAGGTCTTCTATTTGGAGACCAATGCTTCAAATTTTGCTATGGGAGCTGTACTTTCGTAGATAGGCACAGAGGAGAAGCTTCATCAGGTTGCATTCTACTCTCGAAAGTTTTTTGTTGTTGAGATCAACTATGAGATCCATGATAAAGAACTTCTTGTAATAGTAGATTCTTTCCAAGAATGGCATCATTTTTTCAAAGGAGTTGCACATCTGGTGACTGTATATACGGATTATAAGAATTTATAGTATTTCATGTCAGCTTGAGTTCTGAATTGTCATCAAGCTCGATGGAATATGTTACTATCCAGGTTTGACTTTGTTATTACTTATTGACCCAGGAAGCAATAAAGACTATTGGATGCATTATCAAGGAGATCGTATCTAGTACCAAAGGCTGGAGAAGCAACGTTTAATCAACAATGTACAATATTGTTGAAGTTGGAACAATTTAAGCCTTGCTCTGCTATAGTGTCAATTGATATTAACTTCCTCAACTAGGTACATACTGTAACTATTGGAGATTTTATAGCCCTCGATATTACATAATGTATCAATAATGATAAGTTCAAGGTGGAAGGAGAGCTTTTATAATTTGAGGAGCGGTTGTATATTCCAAAGGGACCAGCACGACTCCGAGTTCTCTAATCTTGACATGACTTTCTAGCTGCGGGACATTTTGAATTCAATAAGACCTTAAAACTTATTTCTCGAGATTTTTGGTGGCCCCAAATATGGAAGGATGTCAAGGATTTTATCTTCTCTTATGACATTTGTTCAAGATCTAAGAACCCTCGGCATCGTCCTTATGA
Organism: Physcomitrium patens; assembly: GCF_059467195.1. Lineage (NCBI taxonomy): Eukaryota > Viridiplantae > Streptophyta > Bryopsida > Funariales > Funariaceae > Physcomitrium > Physcomitrium patens. The sequence continues at coordinate 7,825,962 of NC_143428.1, read as the reverse complement.
TCTTATTCAACCATTGCCTATTCTATATCAGCCATGGTCTTTATTTTCGATGGACTTTATTATAGACCTGTCGCCATCAAATTCATTTGACAGCATCTTTGTTGTCTTAGATTGGCTTACAAAGATGGCACACTTTGTCCCTTGTAAGAAAACATCGTCAAGCAAAGATACAGCAAGGCTCTTCTTTGATAGTGTGTATCGATATCATGGTTTACGAGATGATATCATGTTGGATCGAGGAGCCCAATTCGTATTAAAGTTCTGGAGATTTTTCTTTGAGGTATTGAAGATTGATATCAAGCTTTCTTTGGCTTTTCATCCTCAAACTAACGGCCAAAAAAAATGGGTGAATCAAATTTTGGAGCAGTATTTATAATGTAACATCAACTATCAGCATGTTTGGACTATATATCTATTATTAGCTGAGTTTGTATATAACAACATCCTTCATGCATCGACTCAACAAACACCATTCTTTTCCAACTATGGATATCATCCAAATCTTGATTTGTTGAGTTCGTCAATCAATAACAATTAGGCAGTTGAAGGATTTGTGAAACAACTATCAGAGCTTCAAACTATGTTGAAGCTTCAATTAAAAACCACCCAAGAAGCTTACAAGGCATCCGTAGACAAATTTCAAAATCAGGCACCTACTTTCAAAATTGGAGATAAAGTATGGCTACTTCGACAGAATATCAAAACCAAGAAGCCATGTGATAAGTTGGACTACTAGAGATTGGGACCATTTGTCATCCACAAGCAAATCAATCCAGTGGTGTATCGTCTGGGGGTTATCGACTGATATGAAGGTACACCCAGTCTTTCATATTTCTTTGTTGGAACCTTATCGAGAGTCGTCTTTTCTTGGAAGAGTATAATGTCTGCTACCTAGTATTAAAATTGAGAACCATGAGAAATATAAGGTGGAAGAGATACTAGATTTGTGGCATAAGTGGGAGAAATTGGAGTACTTAGTACATTGGAGCAATTGTGATATCAATGAGCGCACATGGAAACGAGTGAAAAATCTTATCAATGCATCGCAAAAGGTATAAAAGTTTCATTGATGCTATCCTCAAAAACCTAAGCCCTTTCGATGAAAGTTTTTCAGTGAAGTCCCTTCTCCTTGAACCTTCTTAATCCTTGGCCTTACAAAGAAGGGAGAGAAGGAACCTCTAAAAGACATAGTTAGAGACTATAAATCTATAACTTGAGCCCATTCTTCCATGTTTAGTACTTATTTTTTTGATTTGATATGGATAGCCAAGAGATAGATACCATACCAATTATGTCCTCTCAATCGAATATTTCACAAAGACGACCCCGAGATGAAGAACCACATGTACCATGAAGACGACGGGAGATATCTAGTAACAGGTCGCTAGTGATCTTCTCGAAGGAGTGTTTGTAGGGTATTTTTACAACAAAGACACGAAAGTTCATACCTGGTCAGAAATCGAAGGCGTAGGACACTAGCGTTGGTTACAAGGACCATTGAACTACTTGTCACACGAACAACAATTGGAATATATTGTAGACACTATGTAAAAAAAATTCAACTTCTTACGTTGGTACTAACTTGTAATAGGAGTGCTTCTCAAAGATCTCGAAGCTAAAGAAAGGGGTGATCTCAAGGACATATACTAGGAAGTTGTAGAAGATTTTAGAAGGTTCTAGAAAAGCTTTGTAGTTTTTAGAAGCTACTTGAGAAGTTTTCAAGCTCATGGAAGTTGCTTGAGAAGTTTCCTAGGTCATGAAAGCTGCTTGAGAAGCTTCTTACTTTATGGAAGCTACTTGAGCAGCTTCCTAACTCATAGAAGCTGCTTGGGAAGCTTATTAGTTTGTGGAAGCTACTTGAGAAGCTTCCTAGCTTGTAGTATATATAAGAGCCGAGATTGAGGGGATCCTCAGTCTTGACAACACACCTCTTGGAGCCCTATCTCACCTCTCTAGTATTATTCTTGTACACATGTAATTAATCTAGTTCTTGCCGATGCTTCTTAAGCTTCTTTTTTAGATTTCTAGTCAGTATTCTAAATTTGTGACAATGCAAATGTTGGAGCATCAATATTGAAGTACACCATAACTAAGTGAAGTTTCTTTAAGAATTAGTCAATAAAAATAGCAACTATGGTATGATTGTAAGATGTCTACAGCAAACACATAATAAGATCTATAGTTACCTATTCTTAATATGCTATAGATAATAAAATTTATTGCAATAGCTTAAGAAATGTTGTGTTGTATGCTCTGCTATGCTAACATGACTTGCAAATGTACACAAAAGCTCAAACATCATGATCCAAACTTGCTCAAAATCTTATCCTTGAGTTCCATTCTAGAGTCTTTTCATACCTTAGATTAGTATTATTAAGGTTTAATAAGAATTTATTTAGGATTCTATTAGAATTATTAGGATCTTGTTGTTTCAATTTTTCTATTATTTTCTATAGCTACATGCTCAATGCATTCTCAAGTGAGACTTCACATAATACAACAACAAATTCTCATTCTTGTTTTGTGTTTCTTCTATGGATTGCTTCTTTTTTGAATACATCAATTTTTTATAGGAGTTTAAGTATCGTGCTATGTTGTGGTTGTTATTCTATTCTTAAAAAATTTGATCAAATGTATATCAGAGTTTGAGGTACTCAATGTCTCCTACAACCATTTCAATCATTTCTTGCTCAATTTTTTTTAAGTTGGTGTGTATACAAAAGGACTATTACTATTAAAATTCTCTTTGACCATTATGCAATCATCTTTTAGTCTCTAGCAACTAATTTTTCTTTAGCACCTCCCCTCTTCTTTTAGTCTAAAGATGTATAAAAGTAGCACTTGATGTATAATGCAAACAAATAATTATTAAATTTGTTTGACATGATGAATCTTTTTATATTATAGTGTGCTTCAAATAACAACAAATATCAAAGATTCTCAAGCATAAGTACTATGGATTAACAAAAATAAAAAAAGACTTAATAGAATATTATGAAAATGATTACTTGGCAATCTTTTGTATTAATACAAGATGTCAATGTAGTATAATTGGAACAATGTAGATTTATAATCTTATCTATACATGTTTATTTAATAACCAATTATAATTTGGTGGATTGAATCTAAAGCCCTATGGTGGAAATTAAAGCTAGTAGTGTTTTCAACCTCATTATAAAAGAATAAATTATAGGCCACATATAAATGTTATTTTAAATAAATAGACCTTTTTAGATTTAAATTCTTTGTAAAGCCCGTCAATTTCTTTTACTCACTATAAGCCTATTGCTTTAGCATTTGTTGCTAAAAAGATCCTACTAAACTTTTCTTTTAATGTATATTTTAGGAGAAATAATTTAAATTAATTTATATTCAATTTTTTCTCAAGTATTGAATAAATTATTAGATTTGAGAAATCTATGTTTTAACATTGTCTTTAGCATATTTGTATATTTTCAATACCATAGAGTATTACAAATCTTGTTCTTGAAATGAATTTAATGAATTGAAGAAGTTGTAAATGAAAAGTAGAATTGAATCTAATGATGATAATGCATACGAAAACAATCTACTTTTAGATTTAGAGAAACTCTATAATTTTAGTATATTTTTTAATTTACGAATTATGCCTATTTTTAATTTTTAATTCATGCTAATTATAATTTTTTGCTTTGCTGTTTGAAATGTAGTCTAGTAGGTTCTTGGAAGCTTGCAATTGTGGTATTGTCATTTTGCAATTCTGACTTATGTACACCACTTACTTGAGACAACAAACCCCTATTAAGACATGTCTCTTGCCTAATTAAGATTCACATTTCAAACTATGGATAAATTGGCTATGGCTCAAATAGAGTAGAATTGTGAGATTGTAATATTTTTGATGACAACACTAATTATATTTTAACTTCTATGCAAGAGAGGTGATTGATTAAGGCCTTGAATCAATCTTTTAACTTTTTGTGCTTGTGGCTTTGTTCATGGTACTGCCAGATATTTGTGACTTAAAAGCTAGATTCAACATCACAAGAAGTATTTATATTTATAGAATAAGAAGAAAAGTTGATTTTACAACTATACTTATGCCTTCAATCACACAAAAAGCTATAGTTGAATGTGTTTGACTACATTTATTCTAATCTAGATTTTATTTTTTTTCACATTTTTTACTATTTAATGCACTTTTATCATACAAAGTAACATAGAAAGTTTGGCAACCTATTCAGAAATTGTAGCCTACTTTTGAATTTTGTGCACGATTAACAAAATCTGGATTTCTGAGAAGTTTATCTTTTTAGGAACTTTTTGAGTTAAAATCATACTTTCAAATACTAACTTCTATCATGGTGAGTGTTATTTTTAATACTATTCATAAATTGAAAAAATATATTTTTCATAATATAATTAGCAAGTATTATCAAACATCGATTATAAAGTCCAAACCAATAAGACACACTATAAAATTATGCAACAATACTTGCAAATTGAGATTACATACATCATAATCTCAATTAGTAGGTACAAGTGAATTTTTTATTCATATATTTTTCACTAAATATATATATATATATATATACATATATATATATATATATATATATATATATATATACATATATATATATATATATATATATATATACATATATATATATACATATATATTGATGCTAATGACTTAGACAATGGACATGCTAATGCAAGTTGGATGATAGGCAATGTCAAGAAAAAATTAAAAGACATTGTATTGTAATTGTTTATAGTATGTAAAAATTAACTAAAATAGATAAAATATCTATAAGTGTTGATGTACATTAGAGTAGTTAGTAGATTAATTTAAAGAATGTTGATGTAAGAAAATTTATTTTGAGGTACTTATATTGATTATAATATTTAAATTATATAAAATTTAGATATTTAATATAAAACTTATGGAGAAGATTTGGACTCTAAGATGAAGATCCAAACCTCTAAGAAACTTATTTAGAGGGATGAAAGTAAGGTATGGATGAATGAAGATAAAATTTAAAGATCTTCATCCCTATTGCTCGAAGGCCATACCCAATAGGCATTTACTAGGTTATCTATGACCATAATAAGGATTTTGGTAACTTTAGAAGGGGCGTTTGAGAATAAAAAAGAAGATTTGTAAGGTTTAGAATTTGGACTAAAATTTTTATACAAATTTTAGAAGATTTGGAGTTAAGATCATAAAGTTATAGCCATTTGAAATTAAGGTATCTTTTTAAGATACATTGTTGCTATTTTGAAGATATAAGAAGTTTTATGATAGTTTTTGGAGTTAAAAAAGTACGGCCATAAAGATGATTTAAAGATTTATATCTTTTGTGAAAATATTTTTATATTTGGAGTTTGTATAAAGAAGATATAGAACATTGAAAACAGCACATGTAATTCAGAGGTAGTAAATTAATCATTCTATTGATAATAATGGTTGGAGCCATATCTTGAGTTTTTATATGAATTTTTAGATCAAAATTTCTAAAAATGTATGTTATTAAGTTGAAAATCTATATATCAAAATCTTATGATATTTGAATACTTAGTTTGTAAAATATAAAGAAATTTGCACACAAGTGTATGTAAATAAGGGTTTGAAGCTACTGTAAAGCTTTTGGCAATATCTCAAGATTCATAATGTATTTGTAGTTGAAATTTATTTTCATAGTTGTTTAAAATAATCAGTATTTTATGTAAAATTTGGATTTTTTTGGAGGATACAATTGTGAGATATGAGTTGTTGAGGTTTGAGAAAATTTCACCTTAAGGATATATAAGGTTTTATAATATTTTTATCACATTTTTGGTGATCTTTGGTACTTAGGGCTTATGTATTGATGTAATTGCTCCTATATGAACAACTTTATATGTAGACTTGGTATTTTTTTTAATCTTGAGGCTTTGTTAAGCATTTAGTGATAGCCAAAAGCTTAGCACTTTTTTAAGGAAAATTCTCTCTATCTCAACAACGTACCATAATACAAAGCTATAGATATTTGAAAGAATATTTGATGTAATGAAGATATTATAATATTATACTTGATGATATGGTGTAGAAGGAAAAAAGCTATTATTGTACTAATTACCTCTTATAAAGATAGCTTCATTAATTTAAAAGCATATTGTCACCAAATCACAATAAAAAATTTTAAAAAATTTACAAAATTAGAAGTCAATAAAGGCAATTGCTTTCTTCAATTTTTTATTATCTATAATAGAAATTAACAAGGCTTACAATATTATTGAATTGTCATTAGTATAGACATCATCCATTTGAAAGAAAAAAATTATAGAATATTCTTTATTGCTACAAAAAGTTAATGCAAAAAGATAATTATTTATGGCAATTGATAAAAATTAGTTATGACTCTTATAGAAACAAAAGATAGAAATTCTTACATCTCATCTATTAAACAACAAACTTCGAAAGTTTACATTTTTGATTGATTAAAAAAAAGTTTTTTTTATTGATATAAATGACATTATATTTCTAACATGCAAATACATATTTTGTATACATTATTTAGCTGAGAACTTCCAAGTATAATTTAAGAATCCAATGCTTGTATAATTTCTTAGAGCAACAGTAGAGGCACTAACTATTTTAGATTTCAATATTGAACTTTCAAAAGTTTGAGCTATATTTGAAGCTGTAGAATATTTAATGAGCATTGGACCATAATATTGGGTATCATCACATTTTGACAAAAATTAATTTGACTATATAATTTCAAATACTATAAAATTTTTAAACTTGTGGATTTTGAAAGTACAAGAAATGCTATTAATTCCAATGTTGGAAATAATTTGTCATCAATTCATGGCATGGTACAATGAAAGATATATACAATGTACTCCTTAAGTTGGTTGAATTCAAGGAGTACATGTGATAATTGATTTTATTTTTAATAATTATATTTTGAATCAAATTATGATGATATTATGAGTTAAATAAATAAATTATATATTTTTATTTTAAAATGGTTTCTATTAAATTTTAGAGTTATAAAAAATAATATGTAATTTTATATTGATTATAATAAAAAAAATTGTATGCAACTACATTCATTAATCGTATTTTAGATATAGCAAAAAAACTTGAAGTAATGTAATCAAATGACAAGTTGACTATACAAATTATTTTTATATTTTTTATATTTTTCATATTTTTATATTAAACTTTAAAATAAATATTTTAATTTTTTATTTATAGATGCATACATACATATATGTATGGACGTGTATATGTCTAATAAAAAATATTTTTTTATTAAAATTAATAGTATAATAATTTTTATTTAATTTTTTATTTAAAATAAAATATAGAATAATATAATTTTTTTATTAGCATAAGTTTTCTTTATACAAGTATATTAAAAATAAATGCCATATTAAGCATACTTGATTGTCAAATTTTTAAAATATTGATGTAATAGTTATTTAATTTGTATTGAAATAAAGTAAAGATGGCTAAATTAAAGTTTTATATATAATAATTATTTTTAACATTAATATTAAATATCTCTTATCAAATATAGATTTTATTAGATTTTTTAAATATATTTTTATTCTATTATAATACATTAGATTTTAAAATAAATAACTTATATAATATTAAAAAAATATGGTCTTTACTTAATTAAGTATAAATTATTATTTTTTCTTAATAAAACTTATGCATATTAAAAATTAGAAATTATCCACTTTTAAATTGATACTGCTCTTAGAATTTCTTTTATTCTCTTATTTTCTCTTTTACTTAACTTAAGAAATATTAGATTCTTTTTTTTTATTATATAATAATAATAGAGCTTCTTAAAATAAAAAAAATTAATTGCATAAATGTAAGAGCAATTGAAGGAATTAATCCTTGCGATTCATCAACTCAATTTGTAACTACAAAAAATTATCAAGGACATGAATTGGAAGAAGATGTATAAACCTGAGAAATCTAAGTCAAAAGAAAAGTAAAAAAATAGAAATAAAGTAGTATGTATATTAAAAAGAAACTAGAATGGCTATTGCTAAAAGACAAGGAATCTACAGACTCTCAAATCTAGAGTAGAAGCAAGAAAAGAATTGACAAGAGTAAAGAGGGCTTCACTCTTGCCTCTATATATATTATCTAATTAAGAGTTATGTAGCGATGTTCTATAGGACCTCTAGTATATGTTGACTTTGCAGGACACATGCTTTAGCTTACAAGGCAAGTTTTTTATGTATACACTACATAGTTAGCTTGTTCTTCAAACTACCAATATGTGTGGCACATGGCTAACTTATTGATCACGTTTTTAACCTAAAAAGTCAATTATAGACACCTATAAAGTCAAAGAAATATTTTTGAAGCTTCTAGGAAGCTTCTAAAAAGCTCTTATAGAAGATATTATGGAATTAACTTACTTTTATCTACTTTTATCTACTTATATTTAATCATATATGTAATTATTGGTTTACATGTATATGTCCATGACAAAAGCAACAAGATTGGAAAAAAATAAAGATATAGAAATAATTGGAGTTGCTTCAATATCTATATGAAATCATGTTATTTTTTTTATAGTAGAATATTATTTAAGCATTAAAGAATCAAGAATTATCTTACTTAAAAAGTTTGATTGAACAAGAACAAAGTTTCAAGGATTTATTAATAAAGTACAAGTGATAATTAAACTTCAATCCTAATATTATCCAATTCTAAATTTAGAAGTCAAATTTATTAGAATATTACTTAAAGATTTTGTATTATGATGGATTTTATTTTTTTTTAAATAATATGATCTAATAATGGATAATTTAGAGGCTTTTTTGGTAGAATTTTAATCCATGTATAAAAACATGATGAAATTTGTATTGCAACCAACAAGATCTATATTTTGGAATAAATTAATTGATCTATAATATTTTATGCTTCACAATTTTAAGAACTTGCAACTGATATTAAGTAGAATAATGCTTCATTTATTAGCTAATTTTTCTATAAATTCCAATATGAAGTAAAAAAATTGATATTTAATATATCTAATTTTCAAATACTTGATTTTGCTATGAATTATCACAACCAATTTTTTGAATTTTGATTTGAGAGTTGCACAAATAAGCCTCAACATTATTACAATTCAATGGCAATACCAATATCTTTTCAACACATATATTTGAGAGTAGAGGATATACAAATTAATATGGTATATTTCAAACTTCTTACTAAACAAGAAACAACTAATTGTTGTCACAAAAGATTGTGCTTATATTATAGAGAAACTAAACACACTGCTCAACATTGTCGAAAGAAGCAACACAACCACAAAATGACGAGTATGGTTGTTAAAGAAGACAAAATATCAGAAAATAAGTTTGTCTAATTATAATAGGAACTATGTAGCTGAAACCTTATACAATATCTATTGAAGGTCTTATTCTCTCTTTAAAATCTTCTCTTTATTTTATAATAGATGTTAGTTTAGGACCTAAATATCACAAAGCCTCTATTTTATTAGATTTAAGAGCCTTAGTTTATTTCTTAGATAAAGAATTTGTTACAAAATATAACATATCTTTAATAAAAAAAATTAAATCTATTTATGTAGAAGTTATAAATAATCATCTATTATCTTTTGGAAATATTATTCAAGTAATTTTTTTATAAAAAATATTAATTAATAGTCATAATAATATTTTTTATTTAATATAATTAGATCTCTCTTTAATTCAAACATTTTAGATTTGTTATGGCTAAAAAAATATAATCCTTAAATAGATTGGATTTTTTGTAGTTTTGATATTTTTCAAAGCATAATTAAGAATTTTATTAATCTAATAGAAAGTCAAAAATCTAGTGCAATCAAAATTATATTTTTAGATACAAGAACTTTCTTATACTACAAAAAAAAGATTCTATTATATTATTTATACCACATATATTTTTAATAGTGAAAAGATTTTAAGTCTTTCAAAAATATCTTTAAAAATTTAATATTTATTTAAAGTCTTAAAGAAATATCAAGATTTTAAAGATATTTTTGAAAAAATATATATATAAATACTCTTCTAAAATATTGCCTTTATGATTGTTCAATAGATCTTCAAGAAGGAGTTCAATTGCCATTTGGACCAATCGATAATTGCAAAATGAGTTGGCTAAACTCAAAGAATACATTGATATGAATCTAACTAAGAATTTTATATATTATTTGAAATCTCCAACAAGAATTTTTATTTTATTTAAAATATATATATATATATATCATTACCAATGTATATAAATTATCAAAGATCCAATAAGATCACCATCAAGAATAAGTACCTTCTACCTTTAATAGCAAGACTTCTTGATCAACTGAATTAATCTAAGATCTATATTAAAATAGATTTACAAAGAACATATGACCTAGTATACATCAAAAAAAGGAGATGAATAGAAGAAAATATTTTGAACTAGATATATACATTTGAAATACAATGTCATGCCTTTTAAACACACAAATATTCTAATTATTTTTCAACAACTTATAAATGATGTTTTTTAAAAATTTCTACATAATTTTGTCATATTTTATTTAAATGATATCTTAATTTATTCTAAAAGTATAAAATAGTGTAAACTTTATGTTTGTCATATGTTATAAAATATTAAAGATGTAAGATTATATATCAAGATAAAATAGTATATATTTCACATTACTCAAGTTGACTTTTTAGGTTCCATCATTTCAAAAAATTATCTTATGATGGATCTTAAGAAAGTTCAAATATAATATCAGTTTTTTAATCTTTTTTGAAATTTATTAATTATTATTGGATCTTCATCAAGAATTTTTTTAAGTTGTAGCTCTACTTACTTATTTAATATGTAAAAACAAACTTGTGTGGAAAAAAGAAGCTAAAGTATCTTTTAAAATTCTAAAGATAGTATTTATTTCTATGAATTTTATTATAGATCTTTTAATCTTATATTCTTATGTTTCTATATTTATGATAGTAGATTGTTTCACCAAGATGGAACATTTTGTATCATGTACAAAGTCTATCACATGTAAAAAAATAGCTAAGTTTTTTCTTGATAACATCTATTGCTATCATAGATTACTCAAAGATATTATATCAGATAGGGAGATTCAATTTATATGAAGATTTTAGAGATTTCTTTTTAAAATTCTAAAGATCAACATAAAATTATTTGTGGCTTTTTATCTTTAAATTTATAGACAAATAAAGTGTTTAAATCAAGTTTTAGAATATTATTTGAAATATACCATTAATTACCAACAAGATGATTGAACAACTCTTTTGCCATTGATCAAGTTTGCTTATAATAACATAGTTTATTTTTTAACTCAAAAAATACTATTTTTACTAATTATGATTATTATCTACAACTTAATGCTTTTGATTTCTCAAAAGTCAATAATCATGTAGTAGAAGATTTGACAAATTATTTATTAGAGCCATGTACAACAATGAAGGTATAATTAAAAGAAATTCAAGAATAACAAAAGATCAATAAAGATGCTTATTGCAAACAACAACCTCAATTCTATATTGGCAATAAGATAAGATTACATTGTTGTAATACTAAGATTATTTGCCTTAATGATAAATTGGATTATTATAAACTTTATCCATTTCTTCTATATATATTATAAACAAATCAATCAAGTTTCTTATCAATTACATATATCTTAATTTATAAAGATCCATCTAATATTTCACATGTCTCTTTTTGAACCATATAAAATAATGAATATTTTGAAAAAAAGAAAAATACCACCGCCTTCTATAGAAATAAATAATAATCAAGAGTTTAAGTTGGAAGAAGTCTTAGACTCAAGGTAATATTAATTTGGATTAGAATATCTTATTCATTTCTGTGGATATAATATTAATGAATGCACATAGGAGCCATCAAAGAATCATGCAAATATAAGACAGAAGATCAAAGTTTTTTATCAATATCATTTATTAAAACCAAAATAAAGAATAAAGTAATTTTTTTCAATGGAAGAAAAGATGTTCAATGAAGATTATATTCTATCTTTCAATTTCCATTGTAATTTTTTTATATTAGTAGAGCTAACAAGATTAAAAACCAGTATCTAGCAAATTCAATTCAAAAGCTATTGTTTATTGATTTACTAGATGAGACATTATAATTGTTATAACTTTCAAGATAACATAATAGAGATGAAGACCTTCAAAAATGACATATTCTTCCTTGAATAGATAGCAAGATACAATATGTTTGATATCACAATCTTGAAAGAGACTTCCAATTTTTGGTCATTTTATTGGAGGTAGAAACAATTTTTGATGGTGTTATAAATATTTCATTTGAAAAAAGTTACAAAGGCCTCAATAATGATTAAATATCATGGTGGTCTTTCTATCCTAGAATAAGACATTATCAATAGGTAAGAGGACCTATTAATTACCTTTGAAGAGAACAAAGATCAAAATATGTGACAAATATAATTTTTTGTATCTTAGACTTTCTCAATATGTAATCACCACTCTTTGTGGAACTTGTCCCTAGAAGGGGGGATAATATTATAGACATATATATTTATTCTAATAATTATCTAAATAATATAAATAAGTAGAAGTAAGTAAAAATAAATAAATTAAATAATATCTTATAGAATAGTTTTTTAGAAGCTTCATAGACTTGATTTCATCTTCATACATATCTTTAGGTGATTGATAGGTTGAACACTTGGCCAATAAGTTAGCCACATATTACATATATTGATAGCTTGTGGTATAAGCTAACTATATAGTGCACATATAAGAAACTTGCCTTGTAAGTTAAGACATGTGTCTTGCAAATTGGACATGTATTGGAAGGCCTATAGAACATCACTACATATCTCTTAATTAGATAGTATACATCGAGGTAAGAGTGAAGATTTCTTCACTCTTTTTAACTCCTTTTTTGCTTCTAGTTTAGTTTCAAGTTTCTCTAGTTTTTCTTGTCTTTTGACAATAGCTATTTCAATTTTTTTTTTAATAAACATATTTACTTATTTCTATTTTTTCATCTTTCTTTGACAGAAGTCTCATTTTTTTATTTGTTTTTATCAAGTCCTTGACTTTGATATATTAATTACATTATTTTGATATTATAAATAAATAAAACTCCTATTCATAAAATAAAATAGTAAGTAAAATATTTTTAGTCGTTATAAATTATATTAATATTTTTTTAATTTTATTACAAAGGTTTTATATTTGTAAAAATTAAAAAGATATAATATGTTATTGTTATGATATATTATAAGTTTAATTGAAAAATAAATTTTAGATAATTTTAAATAATCCATTATAATCAATCTTATAGAATTATTTATAAAATACATATAAATAATTTTGTAGATTTTGATTGATTATTAGATAAAAAAATCTTATATTTTCCAATAATGCAACAATCCTATTCAAGATATTGAATTACCATTATAAATCAAAGACATTGATATTAAAACATTTTAGATCAATATCAAATCTCCATTGACAAAATAAAGGTTTGATTAAAAACTAAAAATATATTAAATAGAAATCAATGTATAGGTCTTTACAAAAATATTTGACATGTTATAAAAATATTTCAAAATTTTATAATTAATATTAATAATTATTCTAAATAGAAGCTTTTATTTATCAAATTCTATTTTATAATGAGTAAATTTTTTGTATTGATAAAATATTCTGAAAAAAATAATTAGTCCTATATAGCTATCTTTTAATTGAAAAATAAAGAAATAATTTAAAATTTAATTGTAGATTAAAATTATTATTATGATATAGCATACAACATTCTTTCAAATTATTATTCAAATAACTTTGAAGTTAATAGACATATTAGTTTTATTGTTGCTATATTTGAAGAAGTTAATAATATGATTTTATGTAAAAAATTAAATAATGCAATTAGAAATATGTATTGTAAAGAATTTAAATTAGAAATAATCTATTAAAATAATTAAAATATTTGTATTATATAAAAGATAGAAAGAAAAATTCTTTGGAATCATTACTTGATATCAAAAGTTTATAACTTTTAGAATGTATTAATAAAGAATGTTTTTGGAAAAGCTTATAAATCCAAATGTTTGAGATTCTTTTATACTACTAAAAGACTAGATGTTACATAAAATGAGTATTCTAGCAAAGGAGTTGGTATCTTAATCAAACTATACTTACTTCTTTGATTTTTTTTATAGCAATAAAAAAATAATACTATTAAAAGTAATAAATTTCTTACATTAGATCCAATAAGAGGAAAATTTTATTTGGCAATGGAATTGATGCAAACAAGTGTAATAAAAGATTTTTAAAGAAAAAAATTAATACTATATGTATGTATTTTTTATTAATAATATTATTTATTAAATTACAAAAACAATGTGTTCCTTGTATAACATTGTTTTATTTGTGCAACTCCAAACTCCCATTCAATTTAAGCTTCAGTTAGATTTTTAAAATAATATAAGAATTTTTAACATTTATTTAAGGAAAAAAATATATATATGATATTTTTTAACAATATTCTTAGAATTATATAATTGATCTTTAAGAAAATATTCAACTTCTATTTGGATTAGTTTACAAACTATTCTAAAACAAATTATTTATCTTAAAGTATCTTATTAAGAAATTTTAATAATATATATTAATATTTAAAATTCTTTAAAGTTATACCAATATTTTTGTAAATAAATTTTGGATCTTTGATTTTGTAGATTGTTGTAAACTGAATATGTTGATTATAAAAAATTATAATTCTTAATCATGTATACTTTTACTTATCAATTAATTAAAAGAAGTAAATTTTCATAGAAAAGTTAATATTAAAATTATATTTTAAAATTATTAAGTTACCTATCGTAATCCTATTTGTGCCATGTGTGTTCGATGACGAGCCTTAATTTTATCCACCGAGACATGCCATGAGAAGATAACTGATGACACAAGCATGCACCAAAATACACTCTACAATATTACTTGCAATAGATTCACATCTTCTTGTGTGAAAAGAATAAGAAAAAAATCTTGTCGAAGTCTAAGTAAAGACGGAAAAAATGATAGTAAAAGTCAAGTAAGCAGGTACTTAGATCGTAATGAGAATGTGCGCAAGTAGTAGTATGTCGCACAAGCGAATCCACTGCCAACTACAGCGATACCCACAGCAGCCCAGTATGGCGCAACGGGCCTTGAGTCATATGCAGAGCGTACTTTCATCCCATTTCCAGGGTTCTGAGGAGAAGGCCCATAAAAGTCCATTAGGTAATAGTACACAGCCTCCTCGTCCCAGTCGAAAGTCAAGCTGCTGGTTTTGTCGCGGCATGCGGGACAGTCATTCTCTGCTGGCCACAACTTCGACGAATTTCCTTCCGTTTTGTGTTCCTCTGATGCAACAACCTCAGTGATCTGCAATGTAGGTAAGACATCCTAGTTAAGAATTCCAACCATGTTTACAACTCAATATCGAAGATAGTATTTATGTCCATGCAACGTTCCTAAAAATAAAGAAAAATGATTGAATCACCAATAACACAATACATTGATTGTAGCAATTGAAAAAACAGTCTGAGCATCTTAGTAAGGGAAATACATTGCTTTAAAGATGAGAAGAAGCTTACCATATTGTGGATCCTCCACAGCCATAGGACCAGGTCCCTCTTACTTATTTGTGAACTAGCTTGACTTCTGAAAACAGCCATGTCATAAAATGAATCGTGAACTAAAGATATTATAAAAGATTGATGGTATCAATGCAACCCCAGTGCAGAAGATACATGCCTCATGTAAACGAGGTAAATAACTTGACCTCAACATAAGGGTTTGGGAAAAGGGAAAGAATTTGGAGTCATAAAGAGCAGTCCAGATAGGGACATTTGAATCAGCTATTTCAGATGAACACAGAAAGTAAACCGTATTCCAGAACAAACAGACCGTCAGATATTGAGTTTCTCAGACAATGAATAAACCTTGGCACGTAATTCGTCTGTGCTGGCATGAATCCTTTCTAGATATTTTTGAGAGAATCAGACCAGAGAAGACGGGCTACACTCAATCTACAAAGAATTAGAAACACACCTGGTGGTTGCATTTCGAAAATGATCACGACAATGATCACATTTGTAGAAGTCGTCAACAAATGCTTCTATTGCTAACTTAGCAAAGGTAGCCTCAAATTCTTGTACTCGAACTGTCAATGAATGAAGCAATAGCCACAATCCGCAGCTGCAAAGGGAAAAGTTAGATAAGTGAGAGGGCAGCCAACGAAGAGCCTTGAGATGAGCTTTGTGCTTGAAATGACAGGTAACCGCCAGAAACTGTTTCGTTCTTACTACGATACTCTGTCCTGCTGTTTGATGAGTCCTGCTGTTACATTAACAATAAATAGCCGTAAGATCTACAAGAGCATGACATGTGAGACAAGGGTAGTACCACTCTTGGCTAATTTTTGCAGATGTTTTGTAATTATTAGAACAACGCTAGCAGTACGGTGTTGAGAACCCACTAAACCTCAAGTAGAAAGTCGTTCACCTGTAACCGCGACCTTTTCCATCGCAAGCTTTCTGGAGAAACCATTTCATGAGAATTGATGCTCATATTTCTTGACTAGTTGATCTCGATAATTAAGGATAGCGGAACATTAGAGTATGAGACGCATTAAGGCAGAGGAACACACAAATGACAACCGATGTGTTTCTGGATGTCAAAATATGAACAAAATGAAGAAAGTGTAAGGAAAAACCCAGAAGCGACGAGGTATGCCTGGACCGCACAACTGTTGCTTCCTCAATGCATTTGTAGGTTGAAACTGGCTGGCAGGCCACCATTTCGTTGAATCCTGCAGCAATTTTGCACTCCCAATCCGACACCTGATATTGCATCCTTCGACCGTAAGTTTCCTTGCTTAAACAGAGTTGTGCAATGCGGATAACCTAACTCTTCAGTAGCTAAAATTCCCAAAAATAGAATCAACAATAGCAACTTCGAATCCAAGCATGTGGTGGTTAAATTGATCATTGAAACACTCCAACGTCTGCTTTCTACTCATACTGAATACTGATGGTACCCACACACATTCTGAGAGGACGACACAGTAGTAAGAACAGCACCTGTGTGAGGGATGATGCATTTCCAAGAGATGCAAAAAATCCAGAAAAGAGGAGTGACTGGATGACCGTAGCATCTGCAGGAGTCATGCAAAGAGTGCCAAGGGAACTTAGATAAACAAGGACCATCTTATGCATGCTGTACTCGAATGAGCCGCCAAGCAGAATATCTTATGCCAACATGCAACCATAGACCTTAAAGCCAAATTACTAAACCAACCAGAAAGATTGAATACATAACATTATGGAAATAAACGAAAAACGTAAAGCGTCTTCCTACGAGGAGTTCGTGGCTTACCTTCTCATCCAACATGTATGAAAAAGCATACGCGGTGGCTTCTTCAACATCATGCAGCATTCCAGGAATCTTTTCATGAACACATGGCATTTACAAACTCACATCAAGTTCTGAACATAAGCAATAACTGCGAAATCGTAATCCAAACGTAAATAGATAATACACTATCCGTTCACTTGGTGAAAACTTTACGACTCTTTCGGCGACAATGACAACTCCTGTATGGTAAACTGTCCAAAGATCTAAACAATCCTGCCTAGACATCATAATGTAAGCAAACTACTTTGATGATTCTCATGGCTATGTGGTAGTTTTGTGGCTGGACCTCCCAAATGCCAAGCTCCTCCGAGAACTCCTGCTTTGATATTTCAGTTTCGGTGTTTGGAGTTCCCGGTCTTACGTCATTCAGTGAGTACTTTCTATTTCCAAAAGACGACATGATTAGAGGATGGAATGAAATTTCTTAAAATGGATACAGAAAGGTAGTTGAAATAGGGAAAGCAGTACAAAAACACAGATTAAAAGCACAACTTCAACACTATAATTTAAGGCTAAGCTTATCATGCACAAAAAGGTATGCTTGATAAAGATGCAAACTTAACTTATCTTACATCTCATATTGTATAACCTCATCCGAATGATAATCGATCGACAAATGTTCATACAAGGTCGACGCACTTGAGGTAACTGAAAGACCAAAAAAAAAAAAAAACAAACAAACAAACAAAACAAAAGTAGACGCTCACTTCTTAATGCGCGTGTTTATCCATTCAAGTAAACTTTCAGCACTGCTAACAGTCGCTCCAGCAACAGATTCCAGTCCTAACGTTTGCTTAAAACCCCCATCGCCGGACGCAAAGACTCTAGGAGGTCCCCAATATAATGTCGGATACGATTGAATATCAAAGCGCTCGCAGAGGCCCTTGTTAGACTGCTCCAATTGATGTAAGGAAATTACAATAATTCAACAGATGTTAACAGCAATGACAGGACTAAATCTTGTGATCAGTCATGCACAAAAGCCAATCATGATGTGGGAGGATCACATACTAACTTGAAAGATTGAAGGAATTGTTAGGATAAGGCTAATTACACACAACTAGGTGATCCATAATTGACATATATGCTTCATCTGCTGAAAATGCAGCAACTATTGTTCCATCATTAACACATACAGTGACTTTCACAAAATATTGAAAAATGGAAGTCGGCAAAATATCACCTCTAGAGCGCAGTTGACCATGGTGACGTACACCTCACCCTCATGAATTCCAGTCGGATCATTAAATAAGCATGCCACACGCTCGTAATGTGGCTGCACTATCACAAATTAGGCTTAGAAACAGCAGTTTGCCCAGTACTCTGTGAATAGACATTTGTTCCGCTAAAACCATTCTCTTCAAAGAAACTTGCAATTTTGATGTTCGTTAAACCTAGTTTTAATTACGTTGCACCTTGCGCACTAATATACTGACACATCCTGAAAATCTTGTGAAGAGCCGTGACAGAATGACATCAAATGCTTTTGAGAAATTTCAGCAAGGAAGTCTACCTTGAACTGCTGGCACTCCGGTAACCTACACAGACATGATTTCAAAACGCTTTTAGGCTGTAATGACAACCAACACTATTTAACCCCCTCAGTAGAACTCCAATCCAGACAATAACTCGTCAGATAATGCCAGGCATTGAGTGGGATACATGAGCCATCCCATACCTTTGCAACAATGCACAAAAGAACACAAGATTGAGTAAGCTTTCCAATGCTGACTTGGTACTACGTGGACAAATCCTCGGGACACCAAGCACACCACATTAAAGCGTCGAATTCATATGCAAGTATTAACTGTGTCACGGAAGGTGTACTCTCATGTATACATGTGCTTTAGAATAAAGTGTGAGGGTTCAGGAAACCCAGTCTACAGATCGAAGAGTAAGCTTACCAAGACGCGAAAAACTCCACGAGTGCATATGGAGTATTCGTCTGCGCCAGACTCGGGTGGAATATCTTGTCATAAAGCTCAACAGCACAATCGTCTTCGTTACCCAGCACGCTTCCAACGCCACCCACTAACAGCAGAGCTGCTACCCACATGCTAGCCCAGTTCCTCTCACCCGCCATCTTCCTCCCCCTCACTCGTTTTTTTTCTTATGACCCCAGTACACAAAAAATCAGAGAGCTTTCGTAACAACGTTCGAAACCACACCAACATTAAAATCAACCACAGGAGCTCTCTACCAAGAATGTGAATCTGTTGCGCAAACCCTTCCGAGCTAAAAAAAAACCTCGCTCAGCAAGAATGCGACCCATTGCACCATTCATTTGAGCCTCACACTCGGAAAATGTAATACCAGGGATCCAGATCCACGCCCCCATCAACCCAATCACGTACGAATAACGATCGATTTTGTACATCACCACGACCTCGTCACCATCTCCACCCAAATTTGTAACGATTTCTCAGCAACAACTGAAGCAACGGAATCTTGGGCAAAACCACGCATCACGCTACGACAACATTGCTGCAACATGAATCCAGCAACCGGAGCTTGATTCGGCACCGAACCCAGTTATCCAATCACTTGCACAAGTTCTACTTGCACCGATTTCTCCAACCCAACGCCATCGTTCACTTCACCGAAACTCACAAACACACACATCGCCATTGATTGTATGGATTAGCAAAAAAGCAATGCCAGTTGGGTTCAGTTTGCATTATTAAAATGGGATGCTGTTGACGCTTTCTATTCAGTGGTACAAAGATTTTCTGGTGCATGTTTGACATAAATGGTATGATTCTACGGAATGATTTCTGTTCTGTCTTGATTACAAACAAAAACTAATGTCATCTTTGTATTTATCCCTATATGTATATACATACATACATATATATATATATAGATACTTGTGTATATTCTCCAAGTCATCGGCACATAAAATGTGCAAAGTAATCGGACAAACAATTCATCAGACAAGTTTTTAATCAAGTTTGTTGTATTGTCCTGTGCCGACAGTTGCGTGGATTTATAGTTTGAATTATGTGGATTTGCAGAGCATGCAGAAAATTATATATATATTAAAAAAAATAAAAGAAAATTGGATAAGTTGTTACGGCAGGAGATGAATAATTGTGACTTTTATCCAATGAAATGTACTATGTTTGTATATAATTTCCTATTTTTAAGCTACAATAAATAATAGTTTGTATAAATAATTATCAAAAATGTAAAAAGTGAAGAGTTAAGTTTAAATTTATATCAAATATTTTTTTCTTATTAATAACTTTAGATCATAGTAATCATTTTAATAATTAGATTAATATGCTCAATTTTTTTTTTTTAAGAAATACGAATAAGCTAGCAAGCATTTGAGAAGTAGGTTTAACTTGGTTAAGAAGTAACTTGCCATGTCAACACACTCACTAATATTAGTTGCTTTAGAGTTTGCTCTCCATTCTTGGAGAGCTGCCAATAACTTGGTTGACTTGCCATATTGCATAATAATGAATGACCTTGGCAATCAACCTCCAAAGATTGTCTTTTCATCTTTGCTCAAAAACAATTAATAAGTTGGGATACCATGTTGCTTTGTTGATTTCTTTTTGTCAAGGTTTCAATATAAGCCACTACAATCATAGCCAATGTTGACATGGCCACTGATGTTATCAAAATGTTGGACAATAAAAGAAAACTTATTCTTGAGGCTAAAGCCGAGAAGATAGCTAACAAAGCTTTTCAATCCAAGAGTGATGTGTTGTCATTGAGCTGCATAGAGATGAGATGTATTGCATGCTTATAAATTTAGACAAAGAAGCAATATTGGAAGAGTGGCACAAATAGTAAGGTAAGTTGAGAGAGAATTCATGTTGCAAATGTCATAGCACACTTGCTCTTGGTCAATCGCATTACCCATGCACTTATAGTAGTAACTTGCAAATTGGGGCTCTCATGGCTCATAGGTTTGGTATGACCAATAGACACAAAGCCAAAAACATAATGACCTTGGTATGTACATGTATTTGTTTTATTTGGATATAATTTTGTATTTTATATTTTTAATAAAATCATATCTACATAAAAGAAAGTATTCTTTTTTATAATAGCCTTGTATCTATCATTTGATATTTGATCCATTAAAAGCATAGTTGTTGACACCTTTAAATTACTAAATGTAGATTTTATAATCCATAAAAATATCTAAATTAGTTTTATAATATTAATATATTATAGAATTAATTTATCAATATAAATACAAAACAAAAACATAATACAAAATTAAATAATAACATCTAACAACATACACTTGTATATAAACGTTATTTTTGTAATTATGATTTGTAAAATTTTAGTAAAAAAATAAAAAAAATCAAAGAATCTAACATTTTTAGACTTTATTATAACCAATTAAAAAATATATAAAAAATAATAAAATCTTTTAATAATGATACTAATGCTATTATTAGAATTTCATTTATTTATTAGATAAATAAAGATTTTGATAAAATTATAATAATTGTGCAACTTGTACTAAATATTCACTTTATATATTCTATATTTTATTATATTTTTATTCTATCATAAAAAAATTATTTATAGATATTTTTAAAAAACTAAAAGAATTATATTAATTTTATATGAAATTTTCCAACGTCAAAAAAGCATCTTCACCAATGATTTCTAATATTTATTCTTGCAAGCATGATAAAACATCATAAGTGTCCATCCTACAATTATAAAATAATGCCAACATTAATTTTGAAAAAATATTTAATATATAATTAAATTGTATTTCATATTTTAAAAGATAAATGTCATTAGTTCTTAAAACTTACATCGAAAAATATATTATAAGATTTACATAAATTATTTTTCTTTGACATCTACCAAAAAATTCTCAAATTTATTTTTTACTATCCACAATGCTCATTATTTTCTTAATTTTCAATGTAAAGTGCAAACTATTATAGAGAAGTTTTAGCTTTTTAAGTTTATAATTTAACTTAAAACATATAAAGACCTAGTTTTTTTTTTTTTTTTATCATCCTTGCTACTTATATAAAAGCTTAGTTTATTTTTGTTAACCTTGTCACTTAGACAGTAAAAAAAACATAACTTATGTAGCAACTATCAATTTAGAATTCCAACTTAATAGTAGTTATAAATTTAAGACAAATTAAGTAATTTTCATCGGATTCATTAAGTTTTTTTTATTTAATAAAGTTATCATTCTACATAATGTGTTTAATATTTAAGTATTAAATATTGAATAAACTATAAAATATTTATTATTAAAAAAATTAAAATTTTATAAAGAATGAATATTTTAGAATATTTTAATACTAAAAAAATCTAACATTTGCCTCAGATATTTATAAGACATTATTGTATAAACAATAATATCTTCTCTATGTACAATAGACATAATTAAAATAATATATTTTAAAAATAAAACTTAGTAATACATTGATTTTAAGAATATTTTTAAATTATTTTTAAAGTTTTATTATTAAATTTATTAATAATTTTATTTCTTCCTTATATTTATTTATAATTCATCAAATCATTGTATCTTTCATATTTTTCATTTTTTCATTTCAAACATCTTTAAATCTTCTTAAACAAAGAATTAATGCAAAATTACACACTAATTACTATATTTACTAGAACATTTTTTCTTACATCTTAACTGATTTAGAATCGAATCACAATTATGTCACTGTAAATTATGATTTAGGCTATAGCTTTGGTCATAATTGAAACCATATTTTATTTTTAAAAAAAATATAAAATGTTAAATTTCACATTAATTAAATGCTACATGAATCAATTATGTTTCTATTCATCGACTATATCCAAGTACTTAGGTCTATTAATTTGTCACCCCATTCCACTTTTGCTTGTGATAATCGTCATGTTTACATCACAACCAATATTAACACTTATGCATGTATCTCTTAACTTACAAATCACATGGTTACCAAAAAATAAATAGAACCAAAACTAAAATAAAGTAATCATTCACACATGGAGAGCAACAACCCAACTAACAATAACTTGAAATGCACTCAACGTGCTTATAAAATGACCAAAATGACCAACACTAACAGACAAGAATGACCCTCTTTTCTATTGTTTTGCTGCAATGAATTCCAAATGCTCCATTTTGCTTTCTACCCAGTGACCCAGTTGAATCAATTGAACCATTAGTTTCCTCATCTTTCGGTGGCGCGCACTCATTTTTGGTTCACACATTCTACATGGAATGAGTTGAAGCCACCTAGAATGTGTCTCTCCCTCTTTTATTTGCTTCTGTATTTGGCCAACAACCCCGTGTGCTTCATCGATGTAAGACTCAACATGCATCACTTCAAATCCACTACAAATCTAAGGCCATGTTGCAAAATTTGTATGCACAGCATAACAAAATGTTTTTGAGCCTTGCAGTGTCTGTGGACTCCTCTTCTTCGCATGTGGATCTGCTCCAAACACTCTGCCACATTCTACACAACCTTTATTTGTGGGATGTATGAACATCTCAGTGAACGGTCGGAGAGTTGTTCTCTTCGACAAGCATCAGACACAAAATCAATCAACGTTTTAGTGGATGTTTCAGTGAAGCTGTGTGCCCTCGTCGACCCCATGCACTGAATTCCCGTTTCATTATACAGCTTCCGAACCACGGACTGATGATTTGTACAGAATAAGTTGTGCAGCAGGATCTCTGGTTTCGAAGGTAGGCGACTGCTGGAGATCGAAGGAAGTGCTGGCGTTCGCAGGTTCTGCAACGCAGGAAAGCATCTGCATCGGTGGCGGTTTTCTTCGAGTTAGGACAGAGGGTGCTTCAATTTCTTGTTCTCCTCAATGACCTTGCTGTTCTAAGAATTCTGTCAAGCTTCTGCTGCAACCTGCTGCTTGGACATAGCAATCAGAGAACTCAGAAGTTTTTCCTGTCCAGATGAACTTGCAAGGATATCCATGTTATAGTGTGTGCTTAAGTGAAGAGAATCAACTTCCTCTATCAAAGCAGCAACTGCAAAAACAAAGTACCTGGGTTTATCAGCAAAACGTATCCTGGAGATTTCCAGGGAGAACCTCCAGTTGTGGTACTCGCTCCTACTACACAAAATGAACTTCAGTCTGAGACTGGTTCCTCCTTCCTCCTCCTTTCTAACTTCCTCGTAGTTGGGCTTGAAACCACCAAAATAAACAATTGGAAATGAACAGAAGCTGAAACTCTAAATGTTACCGGCTGATAAGCATCACATACAGATGTGATGGTTTTTCTGGAACACGTACTTCAGGAGAACTAGCCTGCTAGGTCCCCACTTCAGTGCATTTGTGCCTTCTCCTACACAGCATTTCTGAGTTCGATGTTCCGGTGAACAAGATGTGCATATGTTCAATGTAAGAAATATGACAAGGAGAGGAGAAGTTTGGAACGTCTGCAACTTGAGCACGATTGGAGTATTTGCCAGCACACTTCTGCTTCGCTTGCTCCTTCCAATCTAAATTGTCCCTCTCCTCCCCCCAGGACCTAATTGTTGTCGACAATGCACGTGAAATGCTTTGCACAAGCAATATCTACTGGTCTCTGCGAAAAGGAACCAGCTGCACTTTCTCATCGATATTTTTCATTCAAAAGCGGTTAGGAAGGCACTCATTAATTTCTCTTCTGTAATAGTAAGTCTGAGCTAAACTGGCAACAACCAATCCTGCTCAGAAGAGTGCCAGCATCTTGGGCAAGTCATAAATATTTCTATGATTAGTCCCTTCCAGGCTCTCGTACTCGGTAACTCTAACAGGATGCATGCATTGGACATGTGAGTGAATCTTCGCGATGCCTTGACCTACTTGACCACACTGATATGGAACACTCTCATGTTCAGCGTCGAAGCTGATACTAACGAAAAGAAGCGCAGAGATATCCACGATTACTCAAGATTGCCCACAACATGAATACCACCTGATAGCGATTTGTAAAGAAGCAAGAAAATCAATCAAGAACAATTACAAAATCGACGCAATGGGAAAAAGTTTGCTTCCAATAACCCAAACAATCTGTTCATTTACAACCAAAGAGGTGACGTTATAAACGAAGAGGCCTAAATACCGATGGATGTACAAGTTTCATAAGGCTAGAACCACTTCAATTGAGAGAATTCATGGTATGTTACAAAAGAACTCGTCTGATTATGGGCTCATCTGTGTGGCAGCTTTCAGCTGTGCAATAGTCTCCGTTAATTCCTTCACTTTCATTTGCAGGGATTTCACATACTCCACGGTTTCGTCAAGCATGTCTGATGTGTTGGTCGTCTTCTCCATGTTCGGGACAAGGTCTTGAAGTTTCTTCATGCGCTCACTAATTCGTGTCCGACGCACACGTTCGGCAATGCTTCTGGGGTGGGTAGCGCATCCACGTTTCGCACGAGCTCGCATCTGAACGTACTGGTCGTCAGAGTTTTGATTTGCCGGCCCATCTGTAGGTGTTGGTAAGCTCATGTGACGGATAAGACCGTTGGACTGACTGTTCAATCGAAAGGATTTGGAATTCTCCGCAGACCCGCTAGATGTTTCGCTCTCTCCTGGGAATCTCCTTGGTCTCTTCCCGCCTGAAGTGCCAGGGCTTGCCGGCCAAGTAAGAGCATCTCTAGCAAATCCATCGTCTTGTAAGTACGCCTTGAGGCCATTGACAAGGCTATTGTCCTCTGACGTTCCGGAGAGGCTCTCCTCTGAATTATGCTCCTCAATTGCATCTTGTCGTGGAACGTTCTGTTGGGCCAATGCAGGAACCGGTAAACTCTTCTGGCGCACCAAACCAGCACTCTTTGAGACAGGAAAAATACTCGAATAAGTTTCTGTACACATCCCCACACATCGACCTCATGAGCCAAACCGCAACCAGCTTCAGAGTGTGAAGCCTTGTCAAAACCCTCCCGAGAGCTATAAGACTCAATCTACCTGAAATGCAAATCATTTCCACACAATACAATCATCTACACCGTCAAGAAGGATACTCTAAATATCGTCTATAGGCACCTAGAAATGTCAGGAAAGCTCGCAAGGATCTAAAATCAGATTCACTCTGAAATAGGCCAATACCATGACACCACATAAAAAGATATAATTTGCCGTGTCCCATAAACAAAAGGGTATTCTTGGACATCAAACTGCATCGGACGCACTAGAATAAGATGGAGAGAAGAAACAAGTTTAAACCAATAAACTAAATTTAAATCAGTGCGACACAAGAAAGTGAGAACAAACCATTCTCAGGTTTGCCAAGGGCGGACATGGCAGCTCTCCGACTGAAATCACTGTCGGGGGATAGGAACTGCTCAAAGTCGTTCATGCTGTTACCACTACTAGGACGCTCCACGTCCATCTGCTCGGTGATGGGAGCAAGTCCACCCTCAGAGAACATGCCGCTCATGTTGGAGTTTCCAATAGGCGGGAGTTGCGTGAATGCATCCTCCGAGAGGGCTTGGAGGAATGTACTTGGAGCAGAATGGTAGCGTTGGAGACCACCGTTAGGGGGGGCAGAGCTGATCATTGGCATGAAGCTCTCGAAACCTGCACCAAACGAGGAGTTTGATGCGTGCATTTCGAGGACCTCGCCCTTCGCATCTAACATCCACTTCTCGTCCCCCGCCATTGAGGGCCATCTCTGGGATGACGGGTTTCCCCTGCTTGGATGCTGTCGGTTGTTATGCAAAGTGTTTCCTAACGCTGTCTGCGACATGCTTGACGTTCGCACAAGGCCACCGCCTTGCTGAAAACTTGAAGGTGGCGCGGCATGGCTGGAGAAAGACGCAAACATGTCAGGGCTCGTCACAGGAGCCATAACTCCTGCAAGCGAGCCTTGAGACAAGCTTGCATGGCTGCTCTGAAATATGGCTGAAATCTCTTCATTCACGCTCCCCATCCCTGTATAACGCATTGAATTTAATCGAATACTAAAGCGCACATACAATCGAGAATCAAACGGGCTGAAAACATTGATTGCAAATGCATAATTCATCGAGCTTGCATCTTCAACTTGAAAATCACGTGACTGATACCGAACGGTTAACACTCCAGTATATGCAGTAGCAACGAAGAGACCACCTCCACAGATACATCATAGGAATGGTTAATGTGCTGAGACAGAATACGATAGTAAGGGAATCGACCTTCGAATGTGAGGACGGGTACCTGATTACTTCGGATTACTCTAAGGCTGAGAGCCAGAAACCCGTACACCATCCTCTCACATCCTCTTCTGAAGTGACACTTCCTCCTTTAAGCACTTGACATTATATCGCATTCTCGAACACGAACCAAATATATCGTATCTCTTACTGCATGCTCACAAGTGCAAAATATTTGTAAGATTGCTAATTCACATGCTTAACGAGAGCGAATACACCAAATCATGAAACAGTACATCGAAGAAGAGGTAGGGACAAGAAATTAAAATCACTACTTTTAAAATTAAAATCCACAATTCAAATGCACCCCTGCAGACTCAAGGAGAAGAGAAGTTTCTTTAGTGTAAATTCTATATTAAATGAGAAGTCCATGCGTAAAATAAAGAATGTTTGGAAAGAAATCCTGGCCTAGAAGCTTGAGATAATTTGGAACCCATACATGCCGGAATCCACCACTAACTGGAGAAAAACACGGATTGTAGTTACGCTGCAGTGCTCAGAGAACCATCTATAGCAGCATCGTAGGCAAGCAACGAAGCCTGTGACATACTATCGTTCCTGTGAGGATGTCTGCTGGAAATCAAGCTGTGACTTTAACCGTGGCAACACTAAATTTACTACATGACTTTGAAAGGGTCTCCGAATACAGAATTCAGCAATAGTCTTCGAAGTTGGCACTGAAAGAAAAGGAGAGTTCTGTCGCATTCTGATCTACAATCCTCGAGAGGAGGCCAAGATTACAGTCGAATCGTACTCATTTAAGAGGCTGGTGAATACCAGATGAATGAAGCCCCAGAAGACTACAAGCGAGCTACTGCCCTAAGATACTCACAAAACCCTCCCCTCCCTTATGTATTCCACGGCTTTCGCTACACATAAGAAACAAAACGGATTACTTCGCAAAACATCAAAACAGACCAAAAAAAAAAAAAAAAAAAAACACACATCACCACATCCGAGCCGCTGGACTTCACAACCTCCTGGAAACCTCAACTACGACTTCTCCTCCCGTTCAATCTAGTTACAGATACCAACGCCCGCACATCGACAGTGAGTTCTGCAGTTTTGCGTCCGCCTTGAAGCAGCGAAGGCGCAGTTATGTTTCAACTACCGAGGGTCCTTCCATTTCCTATCTAAAAGCCAGAAATCAAGCCCACTTATATTCTGCAGCTGCCCGGAACAAACGTCCAACCAAGCCTCCTCGACTTCCAACTTAGTGAGTTATTTCTCCCAAGCCCTGACTGAGGCCAAGCTCTCCCTCTTTCTCTTTCGCTTTCTCTCTCTCTTTATCTCTCTCTCTTCTCTGGTTCAAAAAACCTACGCAGCTGATTGTCAGAATTCCGACTCCGTGCGCTGAAGAAGTAAACAAGCCAGACAGACAGAAAAACAGGCAGGCAGGCACCTGAAGAGGAGGGAGGGGAGGGTGGGGGGGGGGGGGTGTGCTGGAGCTAGCCTTGCAAACCTCTTGCTCGCTCTCTCACTCTCCGTCTCTATGTTAACTTTTCCTTTTGCCTTTTTCTTTCCCTCCGATACATGCGCGTTGCTGCAGGAACAATGGAAGACCGAGAATGAGGAGCCAGCTTGAGAGCACGGAATCCCGCAGCAGACAGAGTGGACACTAGATAGTCCGGAGGACAGTTCCGTATCCGAAACGGACGACCTGTCCTCCTTCATAATTTGCCTTCCTTCCTTCCTCTCCCTCCTAACCCAACCCTGCCCTGCCCTGCCCTGCCCTGCCCCTCGGTTTTCGTGCGGCCCAGGGGGGTGGGTGGAAGAGTGGGAGTCCCTTTTGTTATTTCGCCTTCCCGCAAAGTCACGGGTACCACCTCGGCAGATTGTGGACAAATTTTACGATATGTGCCCCCGCGGGTCCCATCCGGCCCGCTGCCTTTAATCGGGGTGGACCCCTCCTCTCCCCTCCCTTCTGAGTCCCCCTTTTTCTCCTTTTTCCCTTTCCTAGGTTTAAATCTCTCCCTCTAGTTCTCCTTTACATTCTGGATAATGTCCTCCCATTCTCTACAAAATCCTATCATTCATTATAAGATTTTTGTGACGCGATGTTATAGAATCGGATCTCTTGCACCATATGAAATTATTTCAAAAGATACTTTTTGACACTTTAAAGTATTTTTTGCTTTGTGAGAATAAAGGTAGTTTTTTCGTTTTTTATTTGAATGTTCTACATCGGTATTTTCTTTTGTCTGTGGGTGGTACTTGTGATATAAAAATGTAACTCGATAAAGGTAAGTTTGTGTAAAACTGAAATCGCGTTACGGATGTAATAATATTTTAATCGCTTAATAACTTTCCAATAGTAGACAGAAATAATTCAAAAAAAATCAACCATGCAGGAAATATATATATATATATATATAGAGAGAGAGAGAGAGAGAGAGAGAGAGAATAGGATCAGTAATTGCAAATATTTTCGGAAGTAATAACAATTGACCTCGGACGGGTAATCAAACTGAATCCAGAAGATAATGAATGATGAAGAAGTGCTAACACCTGCACAAACAACAAATCCAAAAAAACGTCATCACCATGAAGAAAAGTCCAATTAAATCATCAATATATAATTCCCAATCAGAGGCTCCATTATTACAAACTCATGATTTTACAGAGGGGGGAGGCATTCAAGGGTCTTGGGCGGATGAATGAAGAAATGAGCGGACGAATGAATTCAAGCTGGCCAAGCCATTCATGCCTCATGCAGCCACAGTCATGGGAGCAGTGACTATCCCAAGTGCAATGCCGTGGACCGGTCATGCTGTCATGCATCGTGTCAACGACTCTGACTTGTGACACCCCGAGCATGTTCCGGAAACCCCCTATCACCGTGGTGCTCCCCCTCAGGGTCACAGGATTACCGGGTAAGGACATCGTCTTTTTGTCGTTTCTGAAATTAGCTTCTAGACGGGTACTCTTTTTCCACTGTGAATTGTGTGACTTATTTACAGTGTGACGTCGGTATGAGATTAAAATAAAATAAAATAAAGTCCCCAAATCCGCAACGTCAAAGTGCCGAACAAGTGGGTTACTACTGTCTCACCACTTTCTTCTGCAACATCTCTTCTGCAGCATCTCTTCTGCTTATGGGTTCTCAGAGCTTGTTGAGCTGGATACGAGGGACTAGACAGATATCACACCTCAGTGATAAGATACGAAAGTAAGGAAAAGATGGTTTCACTATGTTGTGGCTACAGTGAGATAAAGTACTTTGTCTTATTGGACTAGTAAAATCTAGATGCATGAGGAGTTGATGGCAATGCGATTCGGAGTTGTTCTGTTCGATTTGATTGAAGGTTTCGTCGCTACTTGTCCAAAATGAGTACAGGACAAACGTGCTAGTGACCAGACGAGATTGGATCTATTTTTGAAGTTCACCTGAGTATGCATCATCTGAAAACGAGGATGTTCGGGGCTTGCCAGTATGACCTCTGTATGGTTCACATACACCTATCCTAATTATGGAGAATTCTTTTAGTGAAAGTATGTCATAAAATCAAAAAGGAGCAGAACACACGGCGGAGCGATTTGGGGGCATGAGCGCACTATCGTAAGGTGGGTCTGCTGCTGGTACTACCGTTGCTAGTGAGCTGGTGACTCTGCGTGTAAATCCATACTTGGGTAGCTCCTCAACCAGATTCAGGAGCCTGTCAAATCCTGACGACGGTTCTGCATCTCACCGACTGGCTCCAGACATGCTTAGTTATCTTCACATCCAGCGAAGCTCATGGCAATGCGTTCCATAGCGTGACCTGAACAACGACGCAAGCAACTCTGTCTCACCGATGACTTTCCCCTCGCCGTTGACACTGCTGAACTGATTTCATTGCCCGGATTGGCAGAGACTTAAGACTAGACATGAAATGCACGTGCAAGTCCAGGAGATGCCTTGATAGTAGAGATCTTAGGCCGAGGCTTGCGGCGGAGTTCAAATTACAGCGCGGCATATGGAACTGGTGGACAGTAGACCCCATTCTAAGGGCAGTAATAAGACGATGGTCGCTAGGGAGGAGTAATATGCTGATATTGTCGACATCAACCACTCCGACTGGCACCACTTAAGCCGTGCCCTGACAATCCTGAATGCCGTATCATAAGGATGTTCAATTTTAGCGGACTCATTTGGTCAGTCGTCAGTACCATGCTAAAAGTGATTGCGATTTTTAATCATACACACAGATCTATTTTATTAATGCAGTCTCTGATAAGAGTCTTTTAATAATTAAAGGAATTGACATGCATCCGTAAAGGTAGACTGCTGTTATGTGCCTACACGAACGTTTCTTAGTTGGTTTTTCAATCTAACATTCATGTTTTAGAGCACTGTTTTTCTTTCTTTTTTTATTCTCTGCTCTCCTCTTCGCCACTTCCAGAGCAACCTTTGTGATGGACGATGCTGAATATTCCACAAGACCAGAACTTGAAGTGAGTCTGTTAAACTGCGAATCTAACTCGGAATAGCCCCATGTAGCCACAGATGTACCACAGATCACTCACAAAGACAGTTCCAAGTTTCCAATGAACAGTCCTCACCCACCTGGGATCTACCTGCACATACTCTACATCATCTGCGAAACATGAATCCACGATGTCATAATCGGTGGGTTGGTTGAACAATACTCCTGCATCAATCAATCCATCAATCAATCAATAATTTCTCCACGAAGCTCTTCTCACAACCAATATCATCCAATCAATCTCTCAACCCAGCTTTCATGCGGTCAGGAAGTAAAGGTACCGAAAGCTTTGAAAGCTTATAAAGCACATGAATCCTTGCTCCTGTCTACTTACAAAGTGCAGCGGCCTGTGAAAGGACATCGTCATCTTCGTTATGCTCCTGCCTGCCTGCCTGCCTGCCTGCCTGCCTCACTGACCCAGTGGGTGATATCAACCCTCAAATGCATGAACTATCTCTTGCTCCCCCTTCCAGCTTGAACTTTCTCACAATTGTATGTCATCTTTTCTTTCCCCTTTTTTTTTTCATTTGTTTATGTTTTTGCAGCACTGAAGTTACCCATGAAGGTAATCAAAAGTGGCTGGTTTCCACTCCATGTTGTGGGCCTGGTGGCAGAAATTGTGGGGGGTGGTGGTCTATCTACCATCGCTCCAGTACAAACTGCAAGGATACCTGCACAGACTTTAACCCGCCAAGTATGGGTATCCACAACCTTTTCCCAGCCTACCCCTCTCATACCCAGACATTCTGGACAAAACTGTCTTGTAAGAATCCGAGAAATAAAAATACTTCACATGTACTTCCTTCGTGGTACAGGATCAGAGATCATGGAGATCAGGCTCCAGGCTTTTTAGAAAAAACAAAACAAAACAAAACAGTATAAAATATTTACACTCATTCAGAGACTGAAGATGCCACCCATGTACGCCAGGTGGGTGCCTTGCCACCGAGCACTTGGTTGAGGTGCTTCATGATTTGTCACGCCGAGACGTTGCCACCTGGAATTTAAGTTTGAAGTTGTTTTAAATATCTGTATTAGGTTGTCTCTGAAAATGAGAATGAAAAATGACAAGGAAAACTAATAATAATAATAAAAAAATAATCTATCTGTTGTTGTGTGAATGTTTGTTTGATTTTCACAGACGCACACACACTCACATGTGCATCCCCAAACTTAGTAAAAGTATCCGCTTTTCAAAGAATCTAGTTGGACTTGGACAATTTTACAGGTTTAATACTGTACCTGAAGGACTGAAAATACAAAAAGCTATTGATACATGTCTGAGACTCTTGAAACAAATGGAATATCATTGCATGACTTTCGAAAAATGCATCTTTCTCTGGAAATTTATACGAGCATTTATTTTTTTATTTTTTTATCAATTCATGCATTGAGTTGTGTTGAAGCTTCAACACAACTCAGTTTATATAATAACTGCTCAGGTAGCGTTTTCTTTTAAAGTGTCTTACTATTAAAATTGTTTCGCTAGCTTAAATATATTCAAACATACAGTAGACAACTCTTTGAAAAAATTCATTAGTTCTGTTCAAACATAATAGAAAATCAAGACCTTGATCACAAAGTTTAAAGGTGCGCTAATTCAATATTCAAGCTCAATAAAAAAATTTATTGAGTCAAATCCATGTTATGATGTTTCTTACTACAGAACATGGATTTGATGGAGTGTTATTCTCGGCCCAACATATTTTTTTCTTTAGTTGTGTATTTTTCTTTGATTTTCAAATTTATTCTGGGTATCAGCTCATCTAACTTATTCTGTCATTATTCTACGCAAACTTTAACAAAGAATTTCTCTCTCCATAAGAGTACTTAGGGGGTTGTTAATGTCACCAAAGTTTTTATTACCACCACAACTCACCACCCTCTCAACTTACATTCTTTTAGTTTTCTAGTTTTTTTAAAAAAATTCTAATCAAAATATTTGTTATTATTTCAAATATACATACAACTATACAACCATGATGAAACGGTTGTGGTGAAAGTAGCAGTAACAAAAATTCGACTAAATTTAGACTCAAATTTCGCAGAAATTGTGGTGACAGTTGCAACATATATATATATATATATATAAACACTGTACAAGGCAGAAACCACACCATTTCATCTCCATCACCACCACAACCATGCAGAAATGTGAAAAAATTCAACAAGACCTCGAAAACAAATACTAATAAAAAGGAGACATTTTCATATCCATTAATATCTCCCTTTGAATCCACCACCACAAATTGGTGATGCAACCCTCAGCGTCAAACTTGAAAGCTGCGAGTGTTTCAGATCTTAACTACAACCACAGAATATCTCCTCTTTCAACGTCACTAATGAAGTTGAGCGGGACATTGACAAAAAAGAAGAAAAGTTGATAACCCACAATCTTGCTACCAAACAACACACTATTTCAACCTCACTAGCTCCTTATGTGCTCAGTAAACGAAGACAAACTACAACACACACACACAAACATTCACACAAACCAAAACTCACACAGAGAAACACATGCTGAAACAGCAGCGTGGATTATCAGATGCAGTGCTTTAGCAGCAACAGCAGCAGCAGAAGAAGAAGAAGCAGAAGCAGCACAGAGAAGGGAAGGGAAGGAAAAAAATGGGGTTGGGCAGGGAGGGAGAGTGAAAGAGTGACTCTCGGAGACTGTGAAGAGGTACGAGTGGCAGGGAAAAGAAGTGCCGCGCCTCGACCACAACAAGCCAGCCATCTGGTTATTCTCACTCACTCACTCACTCACTCACTCACTGCCCCTTTTCTCTCCTTCATCTTCTTCTGCTTCTTCCGATTCCTTGCTAACTTTCGATACTTCTTCTGCTTGTACCACCCGTGCCATCCATCACCCCCGCGTGTCCTGCTCTTGCCCATTCCTGGTCTTGGCCGGCATCTGCTGCTCAGCTTTCTGCTGCATGCCCCCGAGTTCTCGCTCCCCACTTCGCATGCCTCACTCGTAGTCGTGTAGCTGCATCACGAAGCTGCAGCATCACCTTCCTCGGATCCTCATCTTATTTTGTTCGTATCTGGCTCGGTGGTAAGTCCCTAGCAGTGTTTAAATCTGCCGGTCTTGGTGCTAATCTGTGCGCCGCATCTCGTTCTTTCACCAGGATTTCTCGGAACTGTTGCTCTCTGTTGTCTGGTGACTTTGTGAATTGGGATTGCTTTTGTACTTCGGGATTTTCAGCTTAGAATTGGAGTTGCATCTTAGCTGGAATGCAGTGAGTAGTTGGGAATTCTCCATGTGGGTTTGCCGTCGTTGAGTTTGTTGTTTCCGAGGATGTGTTAAGAATGGATTCGTGTACATTAGATGCTGCTGGGTGTTCTCTCGTGCTCACTTAGATGCTTCTGGGTTTAGATTCTGCGAGGGTTTTTAAAGGAGCGCGACGCTTGCATGATCTGTTTGGTTTGTTTAGCTCGTTGTGCTGTGGCATCACCTCAATATCTGTACATTTTCTTGCCTTCTGTTTATTGTACTATGAATGTAAATCACTTGTCCTGGCAGGCTCTGATCCAGCTGTTCATTCACTCATATAATCTTTCGTCTCGAGGTGTGTCACTTGACATAGGTCTTTTTTTGACTTTAGCAAGTTGAAATTTTCCTTGGCAGTACAGTATGTCGGCAGGAATAAAGTTTGGAGTGAGTCTGAATTGTCTTACTGTTTGAATTGTTAGATGCTTTAGTGGTCGTTTGACTGTATTACCAAATTGGTCTGCTATGAATTGAAATTGAAGCGATTGGTAGTTTACATGTTGTGATGACTAAATGCTTATATACCTGAAAAATCTTATGCAACCCGTTCTCGTCTCGTGATCGTCTAATCGGAAAATAGAAATAAGTGGGTTAATTCAATGTGTTATCTGAGGTATATTGCGTGAGATTTACAAGCAATTCATGGCGCAATGCAGGTACGTAATCCTATGCAATGGCTAGCCTTAGTAGCAAGTCCGCGCTGGTGTCCAGACTTCTGCAGGTCAAGAAGGAAAGCGGGAAAACGTACACCGAGATCGCTAAATTGACCGGGTTGACGAACGCCTACGTTGCTCAGCTCTTCCGGCGACAAGCCCACTTGAAGCCAGAAACTGCCTCTGCCTTGAAAGCAGCTGTTCCTGCACTTTCAGATGACTTGCTCGCTGCGATGCAAGAGATCCCGATGCGCTCATTCGATCCCACCGTTGTGCAAGACCCTACCATCTACAGGTAAACCTTGCACTTCTAAACGCTTCTTATTTTGAAGTCTACTTGCGTTTTCTTGTTTTGTTTTGTTTTGTTTTTCTGCTTAAATAGCCAAAGCATTGTAGAAAAATAACTGTTTCTAATAAAATTGGCATTCTTATACCACAATGTGAATATATATATATATATATATAGATTCGTTTTTTTAAATGTTAGGTCTAGCTTATATTGGAAATGTTTTATCGCTTATTCAGCGCAGGGTTTTAATATGCGTCTTCTTTTTTTAGGCTGCACGAAGCGACTGTACATTACGGCGAAAGCATCAAGGATATCATCAATGAAGAGTTTGGTGACGGCATGTAAGTAAATCTCATCTTAAGAGCATAGTTCGAATGTTGGTTTCTATGTACATACAGTCAGAAGTTCACAAATGTAATGACGCTGTACTGCAACGTGTCTGGCTTGATGCTGTCACAGCCTGTAAAATTGCTGGAAACGGATAATCCCACTAATATATGTTTCAACTGGCGATCTGCAGTATGTCTGCCATTGGTTACTACTGCTCTGTAGAGAAGGTGAAAGGCAAAGAAGGCGAGGATAGAGTTGTTATCATTATGAACGGAAAGTTCTTGCCCCACGTTGAACAGGTAAATTGACAAAATTTCTAGAGTTTGAAGAACCTCGTGGACGCAACTTTTATTTAAATTTCGCATTGCAAGCTAATTTTAAACATTTCCATACGTATTCTAATGGTTTGTGAATCATATCAAGTCTTTTTCTTAAAATTTGGCAGCTGATCAGGAATCGATCTCTGACGAGTGTTTTTGGGGATGTCTGCAGAAAGCTGAGGGCAATGTTGCCACGTTGGCTATCTCTTCCTCATGAGAGATGTGCTCTTTTGTGTATGTTAATAGCTGTACACATTTTCGGGATTAGTAAACCAGGTGGTTATGCTAGTGTTCCTGCAATCATCACAGGGAAGAAGAGACTGAGGGTTTCAGTTATGCAGGGATCTGCTCCTCATCTTTGCACGTGAATCTTAATAAAATCTGTGAATA
This sequence comes from Physcomitrium patens, assembly GCF_059467195.1. NCBI lineage: Eukaryota > Viridiplantae > Streptophyta > Bryopsida > Funariales > Funariaceae > Physcomitrium > Physcomitrium patens. The sequence goes on along the minus strand of NC_143428.1, from coordinate 7,788,623 downwards.
AAAGTATGCTGGCACAATGCGTTAGCTGGAATACATGCATGCGTAATGGTTGTCTGGTTGGTACTTGGTTCGTGTATTGTAGGGTCGGCCGTTTGTTGTAGGCGTACATTGATTCCGAAAAGTGGATATTTCGGTCAAAATATGTGTTCCATGTTTTCATTGTTAAATTGTATCTAGTTACTCCCGGTTTAGGCATCACGAATCAGATTGGCATGTACTGGCAAATTTATTCTTCACTAGAACTAATTAGCATTTTAAAGCTGACAAACGTGCGAGTCTCTTTAGTGTTTGTGTTATATCATCATACAGTAGTATGATGTGATAGTTTTCCCCGACAGCTTCGAGATCTTTTGATGAAGACATTTGATTTTTGAGATGCAATGCTCCTGACTAATGTGTTAATTTATGCAATTGGGCCTCATTGACTTTATGGTAGATTGATAGTCTTGCATCATTTGTACTAAGTTCAACAATTTACTTGAACAATTACAATTACTTTAAACCATATCTCTTCAAAGTTCCTATTTTTTTGTATGTACAATGTGCCATTTTGAAAAGATGTGAACTTGAAGTTTAGTTAATCCTTCTCTATGTACTAATATGGAAAAATTATATTTGAGTCCATGCTATCATATTAGAACACCCTATTTTGTGAAGGAAATTAATTGTGTACAATTGGTTTGTATGGATACTTGAATGTAGATAGATAAAGCAATCAAGCCAAATACTATATAATAGCAGACTTGTGTAACAACTTAGCAATGATATTGCAACTTAAGACTTTGAAATTGTAATTTTTCCATTGATTTCTATTGAAAAAAAAGAACTTTGAAGTCACCGAGACATAACACTAGTAAGGTTGTTCACAAAGAAAGTGTGGAGTAAGATATCTCTCACTTTCAACATATGTTATTTATAGGTGGTGGTTGTTGCTCTAATGGACAACTTCTATTCTTTGATGAATACATCCATCTAGCATTCTATTGAGACTATCCATTGCTATCTTATTTATTATAAGAATATGCTTTTAATATATTTTCTATACCCTTAAGATCCTTTTTCCATTCACCTACCTTATCTCTTGGCCTTCTTATATACCAAGAGCTAATTCTTTAACCAATAGCAACTTATCTAAAATAATATCCTCTACAATGTTACTTATTTTATTTTCACATTTATTTATTTATTTTATTACTCCAACTTTGCTATTTGTTAAAGGCTTTTAATCATATGCCTTAATGAACATGTGATGTCTATCTTTTATTAATACTTTTGTCAACAAATCAGCAAGCATGTATTCCATTGCATAATACTCATATCAATTACTTCTATTTCAATCTTCTCTCTTATGAAGTGATATTAAATTTTAATAAATTTGGTCTTTGAATGATGCTTTGGATTCTTTATAAATGTAAGACATCCTTAATTGTCATACACTATTAAAATTGCTTCCATTTGTACTATTGTAATGTCCTCTAAAAGTTGTCTTAGCCATATTGCCTCCATTGCACCATAGCTTACTGCCATGTACTCGACTTCTATTATTGATCTTGCAATTGTGAGTTGCTTCTTGCAATTCCATGAGATAATTTTTATTCTAATAAAGTATACATATCCTATTGTTGACCTTCTATCATTTGTATCTCTAGTCTAATGCACATCACAATAACCATGCAAAGTAATGTTATCACTTCGAAATTACAATTTAAAACTCAAAGTGCTTTTTAAGTATGTCATGATATTTTTGATGGTTTTTTAATAGAATGGTCCAAGTTTTAACATGTGTTGACTCATAATATTCACTGCATATGCAAGATCCACCCTTATGCCAACTATTGCATATATAAGTGAGTCTACTATTGCCTTATGTAGAATACCTTACATTTGGCCGTCAACTTCAGCAAACTCTTTATTTGTGAGTTTCATCAAATTCAAATTGGACTCCAAAAGTATACTTATAGGTGTCATAGACATACACATGTAAACCAATAATTACCTATATGATTAAATAAAAGTAAGTAAAAGTAGATTAATTCCATAATATCTTCTATACAAGCTTTCTAAAAGCTTCAAAGACACTACTTAGACTTTATAAGTGTCTATAATTGACTTTTTTTGGTTCGAATCGTAGTCAAAAAATTAGCCATGTACCACACATGTTGGTAGCTTGAAGAATAAGCTAACTATGTGGCGTGCATATAGAAAACTTACCTTGTAAGCTAAGGCATGTGTTCTGCAATGTCAACACATATTAGAGGTCCTATAAAACATTGCCATGTAGCTCTTAGTTGGATAGTATATATAGAAGCAAGAGTGAAGCCCTCTTCATTCTTGTCAATTCTTCTCTTGCTTGTAGTCTAGGTTCAAGCGTTTGTAGATTCCTTGACTTTTGATAATAGCCATTCTAATTTTCTTTTAATATACATATAGTTTTTTTATTTTTTTATATTTTTTTTATTTACTTTTATCAAATTCTTATTCCTAAAAGTTTGACAATAGTACACTTATAATATTAGAACTTTGTCTTTTCTTGATTAAGAGTGGATTATCTTTTTTTTTGATAAGACATTAGCATATTAGAAGTTACAAATTACCTTCTTTTAAACTCATATTATTCTTAGTATCTACTTTGATGTTCAATCCTCTCTTCTATAGAACTTGAACAAAATTAGATATTTTTTTTAAGTATTATCATGATAGAGCTTATTGAAATGAAGAGTGCAATGGCACAATTGTAAGAATAATTGAGAAAATTAATGCTTGCGATGCATCAACTGAATTTACCACCACAAGGAGCAACAAAAGTGGTAGGAAGTGAAGATATAGATATGATTGGAGGTGCTTCAATTTTTGTACCAAATCATGTTCCTTTTCCTACAATAGAACATCCTTCCGGTACTAGAGAACTAAGAGTTATCCTACCTAAGAAGTTTAATGGCAGAAGATCAAATGTAACAAGGTATAGATAAGATAATTGTATAGATAGTTAGAACCATGGAAGTTTCTAGAATTAAGATTAAATTAGTGGATTAGTTAGGATCCACTGTGGAACATTCTGTCAGGGACAAGAACTCGATGAAAGCTAAAGAGTAAGTGAGACTTTTTTCAAAAAGAAATAGGACAAAATAGGAATATGTATATTAAGAAAGAAACTGGAATGGCTATTGCCAAAATACAAGAAAACTAGAGACCCTTGAAACTAGACTAGAAGCAAGAAAGGAGTTGACAAGAGTGAAGAGAGCTTCACTCTTGCCTCTATATATACTATCTAACTAGAAGCCACGTGGCGATGTTCTATAAGACCTCCAATATATGTTGACTTTCTAGGCCACATGCCTTTGCTTGCAAGGCAAGTTTTTTATGGATGGACCACGTAGTTAGCTTGTTCTTTAAGCTTCCAACATGCGTGGCACATGGCTAACTTGTTGACCAAGTTTCTAACCTAAAAGTCAACTATAGACTCCTATAAAGTCAAAGCAGCGTCTATGAAGCTTCTAAGAAGCTTCTCTAGAAGATATTACACAATTAACCTACTTTTACATACTTTTATCTATTCATATAGGTAATTATATGTATGTCCGTGACATTACCCCCCCTTCTAGGGACGAGTTCCACGAGGAGCGGTGATTATATATTGAGAAAATCTAATATGCGGCAAATTGTATTTGCTACATACTCTGATCTTTGTTCTCTTCGAAGATAGTTGATGGGTCCTCTTAGCCATCGATAGTGTCCCATTCCAGGGCGAGAAGACCACCCTGTTATTTGATCACTGTTGAGGCCTTCATAACTTCCTTCAAATAATACATTTGAAACACCATGAGGAGTCGTTCCTATCTCCAATAATATCACCAAACATCGAGAATCTCTTCCAAGGTCGTGATACCAAACGCGTTGTATCTCACCATCTATTCAAGGAAGAACATGTCGTTCTTGAGGGTCTTCATTTCGGTTGCGTCGTCTTGAAGGTTGTGACAATCGCAATGTCTCATCCGGTAAGTCAGCAAACGAAGGTTCTTGAGTTGAATCCGCTGGTTGTTGGCTCTCCATCTAATTAGCGTCACAAAATGCAAAGAAGTTACAAACAAGGATAGGAAATTGAATGTTATCTTGCCTCAATCTTGTCTCTTTTATAAGAGAGGTTTTCATCTTGGTTTTGATGGATGTCGTTGATGAAAAACTTTGACTTTAGCTGATGCATTTGCTAGATTCCTGGATGGCTCCCATGTGCGCTCACTAATATCATATCCGCACCAATGAACAAGATATTCCAGCTTATTTCGGCGCCGCCTTGAGTCTAATATCTCTTCCACCTCAAATTCTTCATTATTATCTACTTCTATAGGAGGCGGTGGCATTTGTCTTCTTCCTTGTATATCCACTATCTTATATGGTTCAAGAAGAGACACGTGGTATACAGGATGGATCTTCATTGACTCCGGTAGATGTAACCGATATGCAACTGGGTTGATCTGTTCAGAAACAGAAAAGGGGCCAAGCCTACGATAGTCCAATTTGTCACAAGGTCGAGTGGTCTTGATATTGCGACGAAGTAGCCATACCTTATCACCTACGTTGAGTTGTGGTTGCTCTTTACGATATACATCTGCATTTATCTTTTGTCGTTCTTGAGCTTTCTTCAACTACGCCTTCATTATTGCATGTAACTCTGACAACCGATTTGCTATATCTTCTGCTGCAGGATTATCAACTTTTGAAAAATCAAAAGTATCAAGTCGTGGATGATAGCCATAATTGGCAAAGAAAGGTGTTTGTTGCGTGGAGGAATGTACCGTATTATTATAAGCAAACTCTGCCAATGGCAGAAGGTTTGTCCAATCATCTTGTTGGTAGTTGATGGTACATCTTAAATACTGTTCCAAGACTTGGTTTACGCGCTCTGTTTGTCCATCAATTTGAGGATGGAAAGCTGAAGATAGCTTTATGTCCACTTTTAAAATCTTGAAAAGAGTCCTCCAGAATCTCGATACAAATTGAGTTCCCCTATCTGATATGATATCTTTAGGTAATCCATGATAGCGATAGATATTATCAATGAAAAGCTTAGCTGTTTCTTCACCTGTGATAGATTTTGTACATGGCATAAAATGTGCCATCTTGGTGAAACGATCTACTATCACAAATATAGAATCATAAGATCTTGAGTTTGGAAGATCTGTGATGAAATCCATAGAAACAGAAGACCATGGTTGTTCTGGTATAGGTAATGGCTGAAGAAGTCCGTAAGGTCGATGTCGAGGAATTTTTGATCTTGAACAAATATCACATGATTGTACAAAGTCTTTGACTGACTTCCACATTTGTGGCCACCAAAAATCTCTTGATATGAGTTCCAGAGTCTTATTATATCCAAAGTGCCCTGCTGCTGGAAAGTCATGACGTGCTTGAAGAACACGCAAACGTGCTTTTCCTTCTGGAACATATAGGCGTCCTTCAAAATATAATAGATTATTCTTGAACTCGAACTTAGAAGAATCATGAGACTTGAAAGAATTATTCTCGATATCATGAACAAGAGGGTCTGAGGACATACTGGACTGGATTTGCTTGAGAAAAGTTGAATCAACAGTCAATGTTGATTTCACTACTCGGAGATGAAATTGCTCCGGTTTCAAGAGGACTGTTCTTTGTTGCTCAAAAGCTGCATCTCCTTCTTTTGGTGCAAAATAAGAACGTCTAGACAGGGCATCGGACAAACCTTGTTGTTTTCCTGGCCGATAAGTGATAATGAAGTCGAATCTTGATAAAGACATACTCCAACGAGCTTGACGACGATTCAACACGCGTGCTGACATGAAATACTCGAGGTTCTTGTGATCTGTATACACAGTGACTGGACTAGAAGCACCTTCTAGATAATGACGCCATTCTTGAAAGGAATCCACGATTGCAAGAAGTTCTTTATCGTGGATCTCATAATTGATCTCGGCTACTGAGAATTTTCTTGAATGAAAAGCTATCGGATGAAGTTTGTCATCTGTTCCCATTTGTGATAAAACTGCACCCAAGGCAAAATCCGATGCGTCTGTTTCCATAAAAAATGCCTTGGAAAAATCAACACGATATAAGACTGGTGCAGAGACAAACGATGTCTTCAAGGCTTCAAATGCTGCTTCCGCTTCTTGATTCCATTGGAATTTATCTTTACTAGTCAAGCGTGTAAGTGGAGCTGCAACTCGTGACAAGTCTTTGATGAAGATCCGATAGTAATTGGCAAATCCCAAGAAACATTGGACATCTCTCACAGTCTTTGGAATCTTCCAATCCATGATTGTTTGGACTTTCTTAGAATCCATCATAAGACCATCATTTGAAATGATGTATCCTAAAAAGTCAACTTGAGTAGTGTGAAATACACACTTTTCCATCTTGGCGTACAATCCTGCATCTCTGAGTTTTTGTAATACTTGACGAACATGTATTTCATGTTCTTCAACATTCTTAGAATAAATCAGGATATCGTCTAGGTAGCAGACGACAAAATTGTCTAAAAATTCACGAAATACATCATTCATGAGATGTTGAAAAGCAGCTGGTGCATTCGTGAGTCCAAAAGGCATGACATTATATTCAAAATGCCCGTACCTGGTTCGAAACGCAGTCTTCCATTCATCTCCTTCTTTGATCCGTACTAGATTATATGCTCCTCTTAGATCTATTTTTGTATAGATCTTAGCTTGATTTAACTGGTCAAGGAGTCCTGATATCAAAGCTAATGGATACCTGTTCTTGATTGTGATCTTGTTGAGTCCTCGATAGTCAACACACATTCGTAAAGACCCATCTTTTTTCTTTACAAATAAAATTGGAGCTCCTGCTGGAGATTTTGAATGGCGTATGAAATTCTTCGCTAAATTCTCGTCAATATATGTCTTGAGTTCAGCCAACTCATCTTGCGATAAACTGTAAATTGGTCCAAATGGTGGCTGAGTTCCTTCCTTGAGATCGATTGAACAATCGTATGGGCGATGCTCAGGAAGAATATCTGCATTCTTTTTCTCAAAAACGTCTTGATAATCCTGATATTGACTTGGAATGCCACTTGAAGTCTTTACGCTTTCAGAAATAGGTGCAGCATAAATAGCAAAAGTTGATCCTTCTTTTGCTGCGTGTATAAATGCTTTTGCACCTATAGGTGTGAGTTTTACTATACTAGACTCATGGTTTTTTACTTGATTAATAGAACTGTTACTAATGCTCCGAGGAAAATCAAGTTTACGAGAAATCCAATCTATTCGAGGATTATACTTTTCTAACCATGATAAACCTAAAATTACTGGATTAGAGGGAGACCTAATTATATTAAAAATTATGCAACTACTATGACCATTTATTACTACATCTACAGGAAGTGTTTCGTGAGTTACATCTCCAGAAGACAACGGACGACCATCTATGACTTCTACGTGTACGGGTTTAGTTTTTTGTATTAATGATATTCTATGACATCTAGCAAATTCTTCATCTAAGAAACAAGCTGAGGCTCCTGAATCTATCAAGGCAGAGGCTTTGTAATTATTAGGTCCTAAACGCACATCTATTATAAAACAAGGAGATGGTTCTGAGGAGAGGATAGGACCTTCATTAGAAGTTGTACAAGATTCCAGCCGCACGGTCCCTATTGTAGCTGGACGTACTCGTTTTCCGACATACTGTCTTCTTTGACAGCCGTACTCCTCATTTTGTAGTTACGTCGCTTCTTTGGACAATGTTGAGCAGTGTGCTTAGGTTCTCCACAATATAAGCACAATCCTTCTTGTCGACGACGAGACTTTTCTCGCTCAGTAAGAGGTTTGAAACGTACCGCATCAATTTGCATATCCTCTACTTCTGAAGGTATGTGTTGAGGAGACGTCGGTGTTGCCATTGAATTGTAGTAACGTTGAGGCCTACTTGTGCGACTCTCGGATCGAAATTCAAAAAGTCGATTGTCGCACTTCACAGCAAAGTCAATTGCTTGACTCAATGTTTGAGGATCAGGTAAATTAAGCATCAATTTCTTTACCTCATATTGTAATCCGTAGAGAAATTGACTCACAAGTGCGGCATCATCCCACTTGATATCAGTTGCAAGTTGTCGAAATTGCGAAGCATATAATGTTACTGATCGATTGCCTTGTCGCAAAATACGGATCTTGTTGGTTGCAACACGAATTGCATCATGTTCTCCAAACATGGATCGAAACTCCGCCAAAAAAGCCTCCAGATTATCCAATATTGGATCTCGTCGTTCAAGAAAAGATGAAAACCATGACAATGCTGAACCTGAAAGAAGTGTACCAATGAATCTTACTTGTGACCCTGGAGTTGGATAGCTCTGGGGTTGAAGTTCAATCACTAGTTGGACCTGATTGATGAATCCTCGAAACTTGGATCTGGTACCATCAAACTTCTCGGGCAAGGCAACTCTCGGTTCTCTAACACTCGAAGGGTGTTCCATTCTGGGAGAAGGGACATGGTTTGGTGCAGATGTTGAAGCAGCCCCAATCATCTCTATATCTTCACTTCCTACCATTCTTGTTGCTCCTTGTGGTGGTAAATTGAGTTGATGCATCGCAAGCATTAACTCCCTCAATTGTTCTTGCATCTGTGCCATTGCACTCTTCATTTCAACAAGCTCTGCCATAGTAGCACTTAGAAAAGAGAAGATGTCTAACAACGCTCAAAACAAATAGAAGAGAGGAATTGATAACAAAGAAAATACTAAGAACAATATCAATTTAAAAGAGGGTAATCCGCAACTTCTAATGCGCTTATATCTTATCAAGAAAAAGGGGTAATCCACTCTTAATCAAGAAAAGACAAAGCTCTGATATTGTAAGTGTACTCTTGTCAATCTGTCAGGGACAAGAACTCGATGAAAGCTAAAGAGTAAGTGAGACTTTTCTCAAAAAGAAATAGGACAAAATAGGAATATGTATATTAAGAAAGAAACTGGAATGGCTATTGCCAAAATACAAGAAAACTAGAGACCCTTGAAACTAGACTAGAAGCAAGAAAGGAGTTGACAAGAGTGAAGAGGGCTTCACTCTTGCCTCTATATATACTATCTAACTAGAAGCCACGTGGCGATGTTCTATAAGACCTCCAATATATGTTGACTTTCTAGGCCACATGCCTTTGCTTGCAAGGCAAGTTTTTTATGGATGGACCACGTAGTTAGCTTGTTCTTTAAGCTTCCAACATGCGTGGCACATGGCTAACTTGTTGACCAAGTTTCTAACCTAAAAGTCAACTATAGACTCCTATAAAGTCAAAGTAGCGTCTATGAAGCTTCTAAGAAGCTTCTCTAGAAGATATTACACAATTAACCTACTTTTACATACTTTTATCTATTCATATAGGTAATTATATGTATGTCCGTGACACATTCTAGAAAGACTTTAGGACAATTATTTAGATAGGATTCACCATAAAATCTTTTGGAAAATAGATTTAAGGTGGTTATTTAAGTCAAACCGATTACTTGAGAACATTCTAGAAAGTCCAAGGTAGTAGAATAAGATATAAATAAGACTAACTTAGGCCTTTTGGAGCATCTGGTCAAGTATGGATTCAGACCTTTTTTTTTAGTAAAATTTAATTTTACATCTTTCTATTTAATTTTATTTTGTTCTGTTTCCATTTGCTCAATTTTTTCTTTCATATCCTATTTTGTTTAGTTTCATTGAATTTTGTTCTAGTCTGTTTTGTCATATTTTGTGATGAAGCTTTATATTGCTATAGATTAGAACGATCTTGAATTTTTTGAGATAGTTTTCTTGTTTCATCCAACTTTCAAAGATTTATCAATTAAGTATAACTTATGATTGAATTTCAATGCCAAAGCTATTTAACTTGAAGATCACAAGTTAGATTCATTACTATACTTCTTTTAAGTTCAACATTATTATAGTTTTTTTTATCTTTTTTTGAATGATAAGATCTATTACTAGATAATTTAGAGGCTTTTTTGATGGAATTTTGATCCATGTATGGAAAACATGATACAACTTGTGTTGCAACTAACAAGATCCATAATTTACAACAAGGCAATTGATTTGTAAGATTATATGCTTCACAATTTTAACACCTCGTAATTGATATTAAGTGGGATAATGTTGCATTTATTAGCCAATTTCTCTATAGATTATAATATGAGATAAAGAAATTAATGCTCAACTTATTTGATCCTCAAACATTGAGTTAAGTCATTGATTTCATTGTGAAGTATGACAATCAACTTTTTAAATTTTGATCTAAGGGTCAGATAAGTAGGCCTCGACATTACTATAATTCAATGGCAATACCAATGCCTCTTCAAGACATACATTCGAAAGTAGAGAATATGCAAATTGATGTGATACATTTCAAATCTCTTATTGAGCAAGAAAAGACTCATCATCATCAAGAAGGTTTATGCGTATAATGTGAAAAATCTAAGCACATTGCTCAATATTGTCTAAAGAAACGACACAATTATAGAATAAAGATTATGAATTTCAAAGAAGATAATATATTAGAAAATATATTTGTCCAACTATGATAGGAACTTTGCGGTTGAAACCTTGTACAATTTCTAATAAAGGTCCAATTCTCTCTTCAAATTCTTCTCCTTGTTTTATAGTAAATATTATTTTAGGACCTAAATATTACAAAGCCTCTATTTTATTAGATTTAGGAATTTAGTGCATTGCTTAGATGAAGAATTTGTTAAAAGACTTAACATATCTTTAGTGAAGAAAATTAAACATATTCATGTAGAAGTCATAGATAGTCATTTATTATCTTTTGGAGATGTTACTTATGAAATCTTTCCTATAGAAGTAATAACCAATGGTTATAATAGCTTTGTAATATTTAATATTATTAGATTTCTTTTTAATTCAATTATTTTAGGCTTATTTTGGTTAAAAAAATACAATCCTTGAATAGATTGAATTTCTTGTATTCTTGATTTTTCTAAAAGTATAACTAAGAGTGTAGTTAATCAAGTAAAAAATTACAAGTTTAATACAATTAAATCTATGTTTGTAGCTGCAAAAGCTTTCTTGCATGTTGTAAAAGAATGATCACCTTATGTCATTTATACCACACTCATTTCTAATGGTACAAAGACTTCAAGTGGTATTCCAAGCCAATATCAAGAATTTTAAAGTGTATTTGAAAAAAGAATGCAGATACTCTTGTAGAACATTGTTCCTATGACTTCTCAATTGATCTTTAAGAAGGAGCACAACTGTTATTTGGACCAATCTACAATTTATCACAAAATGAGTTGACTGAACTCAAGGAGTATATTGAAGAAAATCTAACTAAGAATTTCATACGCCATTCCAAATTTTTAATAGGAGCCCTAATTCAATTTATAAAGAAAAAGATAGATCATTATGGATATGTGTTGATTATCAAAGATTCAACAAGATCACCATCAAGAATAGATATTGACTAATTTTAATATCTAAACTTCTAGATGAGTTGAATTAAGCTAAGATCTATACAAAAATAGATCTATGAGGAGCATACAATCTCATATATATCAAAGAAGGAGATGAATCAAAGACTGCATTTTGAACAAGATATGGATATTTTGAATATAATGTCATACTTTTTAAACTTATAAATATACCAACAGCTTTTCAACATCTTATGAGTGATATTTTTCAAGAGTTTTTGGATAATTTTGTTGTACGTTATCTAGATGACATCTTAATCTATTATAAGAATATAAAAAAATATAAACTTTATATTTATCATATGTTACAAAAATTAAGAGATGGAGGATTTCATGCGAAGATAAAAAAGTGTATATTCTACAATACTCAAGTTGACTTCTTAGGTTACATCATTTCAAATAATGGACTTATGATGGATCTTAAGAAATTTCAAACTATTATAGATTGAAAGATCTCAAAAATGCTACAAAAAATCCAATATTTTTTAGAATTTACCAACTACTATCAGATCTTCATTTAAGGAATTTTCTCGAATTATAGTTCTACTTACATGTTTGACTTATAAAAACAAATTTCAGTGGAATTAAGAAGTAGAAGCAATATTTGAAGCTTTAAAGACAACCTTTGTTTTCACATCAATCTAGTATTGCATTGACTTTTTTATGGTATTCAGACTTTGCTTTGGGTGCCATATTATCTCAAATAGAAATAGGTATTAAATTTCATCTTGTAGCTTTTCATTCTTAGAAATTTTCAGTAGTCAGGATTAATTATGAAATATATGACAAAAAACTTCTCACAATTGTGGATTTTTTTTATGAATGACATCATTATTTGGAAGGCACTTCCAATCTATTCACCATCCTTGTATGGTGTGATTTAAAATCTAGAAATACACTGGGTACTTAGCTGTAGAGAGTTTAGTTTTGGCTTTTATATGATATCTTATCTTCCAAAATTCCTTTATTTTGCACAAAAGCTCAAATTATAACAAAACCCTTCAAAATATTTTCTTCTCGTAAAGGATGTTTTTATCTTAAACTTTAGAAATTTATATCTCTTAATCCAATTGTTCAATTTTTTTTCAAATTTCTATATAATATAGATTTTTTTAAGCTTTACTATAAAAAAATGAACCGTGAATCTATTACCAATATTTTGGTATCTTAAATATCATCAAATAGCCCTTGTTATTAGCTTTTCAACGAGCTAAAACTTGCTCAATTTGGATTTGAACCGAATTTTTGGTGAATTTTTGAGTGCAAAGGGTGGTTGCCTTGGTAGTTTTAATAATCCAACTTTGAAAAGGCATATATCAGTGCCACTTAATGGGATAATTTTGAAATTTTGGGAGTAGAAGAATATTCAAATTATTCTTCTATTGGAACATATTTTATGAAATTTAAAGCTTATTTTAATTTTTAACGAATTTTTGAGTGAAGGAGGGTCGGCTGCAGCAGCAAGTCCAATGATCCAATTTTGAAGAAGCATTTCTCGCAGCTCACGCATTAGATGGCCACAAAAATTTCGGAGCAAGAGCGTTTTGAAGTCAAATTTCCAACATAATAAAAATCACTAGATTTGGAGCTAATTTGGATTTTTGGAAAAGTTTGGAGTAAAAGGAGGGTGCTTCCCTCAATCCTTGGGCATTGTCAAGGTGCTTCCGCTTATACCTCTCTTTATTTTATTTTTTCTTTTATTTATTTATTTATTTATTTTATAATAACTTGTAACTTTTACATTTAACTTTTGGCTTTAATTTTTAACTTTTAATCTTCTTCCTTTTACTTTTATTTTTTTAAAATTTTTTAACCTTTACATTTTTTTTTACTTTTTACTTTATTTTCACTTTTTTACTTTAATTTTACTTTTAAATTTTAATTTTTAATCCAAAGTTAAAAAAATTTATAGTTACTATAGATTAAGGATAATAACTTAATTAATTACTTTTACTATCAATTATTTAAGAAGTAAAAATTTATATATTTTAAAAAATTATAAAATAATAAAATAATAAAAGTAATAAAAATAACCTAATAATAATAATATTAATAATAATAAAAATAAAATAAAATAAAATAAAATAAAAATTAAACCAAATTATTTAATTAGAAGTAGAAGAAAGAATTATTTTGCATGAGGTTAAAGAGTGAATTATTATTGTGAATGTGAGTAATGTTAGAAGATTTGATTAATAACTTGGTGTTTTAAGAAGTACAAGTAATAAGTAGATCAGAATTTAAATAATAGCTTTATTTTTAAATTCACATAGTTAATTCATTTATTATGAGTTAGAATAAACTTCCAATTAGTAGAGGTTTATTTTAGCTCACAATGTGTATTTTATCATATTTGGGTGCATTATTTTTTTTCCACATTTTAAAGCCACTATACATGCTATTAAAAAAATATAAAATATTTTTTGGAAGGAGGAACATGATGAAGCTATAGAAAACATAAAAAAGATTTTAAATTCAACTCCTATCCTTAGTTAAGTAGATTATCAATATGGAAGGCCAATAGTAGTGATAATAAATACTAATCCAGTATTGACAAATAATAATTGATAAATACTAATTCTTATGGATAGATAAAGGACATATCAACAAGTTGAGCATGAACTTTTGGGAGCACTTACAGCTTTAAAGATTGAGAGGAATTATTTGATTGAAGGCAATATATTTTAGAAATACATTGTTTGCCTTTACTTGGCATAGTAAGTAATTGTTCTACTCCAAATATTGCTATGTTGAAATGGATAGCTTACATTTGGATGTTAAATCCGATTTTGGAATATATAACTAGCAAAGATAATATAGTAGCATATATATTATCTAAAACTTGATATATTGATAAAAAAAAATGATGGGTCGTGAAGATAAAAAAGATGGAGATAAAAAGACCTATGGATATTCATTTATTATCGAAGAAATGAATTGCAAAGATAGAATTAAAATCTTTTGAGAGGATCTATATGGAGAGAGGCTTAAAGATATTAGAATTTATTTAAGTACAATAAAAAAGCAAGAAGGTTGGATGAATAAGACTTTTAAGGATATTTGGCATCAATCTTATGACTATCTTCTTAAAGATGGATTTTTATGGAAGAGACCAAAGAAAGGTGATAAGTTTTTATTGCAAGTAGTAGGAGATCTAATAACTAAAAATAAGATTTTAGAAGAATGTCATGACTTTGGACTGTGTATAGATGAATTTAGGCTACTTATACCAAAATCAAAGAAAAATATTAGTAGAAAAGACTATTCAAAGATATAGAAGACTTTAAAGCTCATGTATAGATTACCAATTATAATTCAAAATTAAGTATACGGATGGACTCTAATCTATCTATCCATCTTCTAAACATTTTCAATGAGTAATTGATTAGGTAGCTATGCCATCTAGGCTTTGAAGCATGAAATATTTGATTTTAGTAAAAAAAGAACTATCAAATTTTGTTGAAGGAAGAGCTTTAAGAACCAAGTCTATAAAAAGAATATGTCGATTTATATTAGAAGATATCTTTAATTGATAGAAGAATATTACAAAAATGAGAGGAGATAGAAGAGAATTAGATATAATAGAGGCAATGAAATTCTTTAAAAGATATGAAATTCAATTAAAATTGATTATTTTTTATAATCCAAAATCAAAAAATAAAAGTAAAAGAGGTCATTCTTTAATTATTAATACATTGATAAAAACTTATAAAGATAAATCAATGTAATGGATGAAATTACTTCTATTTGCATTATGAGCTAATAGGACTACTTATAGTGTGGTGACTAGTTACATGTTGATTGAATTGATGCTAGGATAGAAACCAATGATGCCAGTGGACGATTCTTATCCTACATGGACTTTTTTATCTTAAAAAGAAGGAATTGATAGGAAAAACCTATTGAAACTTCAAATTCAGTAATTAAGGAGGCTACCAAAAATTTTAGGAGTAGCAATAGAGAGGTTAAAGGCAATTCAATTGAAGAACAAAGAAATTTTTGATAAGACATATGAATTAAGATCTAAACCCATAGAAGTTGGAGATTAGGTTTTAATTTATGATAGTAGTTTGATCCATCAACATAGCAAAATAAAGAAGTTTGCAAAGAAGTGGTTTGGACCTTATGTGGTAACCATAGTCCATGATAATTCTATTTATTTTTTATGCGAATTAGATGGAACAATCATCAAAAATCTAGTGGCAAGCAAAAGAGTGAAGGTTTTTAAGCAAAAGAAAAGATTCAACAAAAAAGATAATACTAGCTCTTTATAAGTACAAAAAGAATAGAATAAAAAAGATGAAGAATTTAAGACAATATTGAAAAATTTTGAAGAAAGTGAAGAAGATTAATGGCACATATTAAAAGATATGTACGATTGGAGAAAGTGGATGTCGTGTTGTATTTGGCATAATATATAAAAGTAGATAAGAACTATAAAATATATTAATTTTTAGTTTTTAATTAAATAATTATTTTAAATATTTATAAAGAAATATTTAGAAGATTATTCTATTAACAAGAAGTGCCATAGTTATAAAAACTAAGTTCATACAAAAAAAAATTTCTAAAATAATTAATTATTAAAATATCTATTTTATATAAAATTTAATAGATATATTTTTAATAGATCTATAAATAGGTATAGAAATTTTCATAAAAAAATTGTGATTTGTGAAAAATAATAATTTAAAAAAAGAGAAGAGATTGAGCAACAAGCTTATAAGAAAACAAATTGAGGCTTTGGACATCAAGTGGTGGATCGGAGCCTATGGTGGTGGATGGATGATAAGGTGACTAGGTAGCACCTTAGAGATTTCAGGCTCAAAATCTCATGGTGGTACAACGGAGAGAGAATAAAAAAAATACTCTTCAAAAATCTTCAATTAATTAATTGAAGATAACAAGAGGATTGGCCTTATAATACTTGCATTAAGGGATTATGTTGGGTGACAAGGGCACTTACCACCTATGGAAGGAAGCAAGGAATCTTTTTTAATAGTAGCATGATGTGGAACATCTATGCCTTTTGTATATTCATCTTCTTGATAGATTAATATGTAGCTTCTTCTAAAAAAGAAGAATCTAGAAGTTGGTAGTAGCTAAAAGTGAGATGGCATCAATTCTTTAGAATCTTCGATCTAATTTATTATAATTTTTTCTTTTAAAATGATATATAAATTTAAATAAATATAAAAATATAAAAATAAAAATTAGAATTTAGGATTTAGGAATAGGATTTAGGATTCAGAATTTAAGATTAGGGAGTAGCATTTAGAATTAAAGAATAGGATTTAGAATTTAGGATTTAGAAGTACAATTTAGGATTTAAGTTTTGAAGGAGGATTTAGGGTTTTAGAAAGATGTGACAATCCTATTGGAAGAAAAATATGAAATATGAAAAAATCAAGGAGGTTTTGCTCTTTTGTATTTTTGTTTTATGAATGTTTATTGAAAGAGTAATTGATGTTATGAAGGCTAGCAATTTTACAAAGAGGATTGTGTTTATGAAATATTATATTGCTAAAAAATAGTAGAGCAATCAGTAGTAGTCAAAAGCTCGATGTTTTCTTAAAAGTAATCTTTTTCCACGACAATAAAGAAGATAGCACACAATTAGTTAGTAAATCTTACACAATCCAAGTTGGTAATAGATTATATCTTTCAATTCAAGTCCTTACATATCCAAATTGACAATATTTCAAAGGAAAAGATAATGGATCAATTTCTACAAGGGTTGAAATCTAGGATCTAACAAGAAGAAGAACTAAAAGATCTTCAATTTGAAGATACCATTTGGAAGTAAACAAAGGTATTTCACATTAGTAGAGGAAAATTAGCTATTACAAGATATAGATAAGATATTTGTATTGTTGATGCATGAAAATAAATAGTTGGAATCATGTTTAATAAGTTTATAAAAGTTTTTAAAATTGAAGCTAAGTTAATGGGCTATATAGGACCTTCTATAGAACATTCTAAAAAGATTTTAGGATAATTACTTAAGTGAGATCCACCATTAAGAATATTTTAGAGAGTTATAAGTTGATTAAACAAAGTATAAATAAGACCGGCCAAAGTTTTTTGGATACCTGGTTAGATATGGCTTTTGATATCTGGTTAGATATGGCTTTGGATCCTTTTTCTTAATAAAATTTGGTTTTGCATCTTCTTATTTAATTCTATTCTATTTTTTTAAAAAATTATTGTCTATTTTATTTTACATTGTGATGGAATTTATGTTGTTGTAAATTTGAAGGATCTTAGATTTTTGAGAGATTCCAATGTCATATTGGGATATAATGATATGGTAAAAATATGACTAAAAATAATTTTTAATTAATATTCTATTATATTAATTTAAAAAGAATTCAACATATTTTAATAAGACTTTTATGAAAGCCTCTAAGCCTATTTTCTTGTCTTAATAGTAAGTAGATAAAATCTAATTAGAATTTTTACCTTCTAAGATATAAAAACTTTTTTTATTACCTTAGAAAGGCCATAAATTGATAAAATCAAGTTATAAGAGGTAAATAATTAGTATAGTTGATATTAGGATTAAGTTGAGGATAGAATTGGACTAAAAAAAAAATCCTTAAGATATGTTAGGTTGGTATCCAAAGGTCCACCGTTTGTGAGACAAGATCAAAATCAGATCTTTGGCCACTAAAATGAGTGCTTAGGGCAAAATTTAGAAGACATTTGAATATCAAAGGCTAAAATTGGCAAGTTCAGGTTTTTGATTAGGATTTTGGTAAAATTTTTGAATCATTTGGAGTTTTTATGAAGGAGATATAGGCATTCAAAGTAGAGGTGTCAATTAGGTACCTGCTGTCACTCTTTTGGATATAACACACGTGCACAGAAAGCAATAGAAAATCGGTAATTTGGATTCAAGAGAACACTTTCTTGGCTACACTTTATGTATATTTTTTGATGAATTCTAAGTCGAAACAAATGAGATATTGGAAGTTGAAGTCAATTCTTATAATCCAAAGAATAGTAAGTGACTCAAAATACTAGTGGTTGTATTTTGAGCTATATTGTAATTATTGTTTTACTTATTCTATAAATTCCTTTCAAAATAAACCTATATAGGGGAATACGAACTCAAAAAAAGACTAAGTGCATGAGCTTACAAGTTAGGGTCACTCAATTAATTGTAATCCGAACCACTAAAATACCAAGAAACACTACAACGCTTCCTTCTAGGAACAATACTCCTTCATCAACTCATAACCACAATGTGTAACCCTGCATTGTCAAAAGATTGCTCAAAACACAATAATTTCCATCCAACACAAGAAAAATAGACTTCACTCCAACCAATCTGGATCCACATAATTTCTATAATGACAGACTTCCTTTGTCCAAAATACATACAACTCTCAATAAACAATAATCATAACCTTCCAATCATAATCAATCTTCCAATAACTTTTCATATAATTCAATCACATAATATTCCAATTATATAATCAATAACTCATAAATCAACCTCTGATTTATTCCATAGACTCACTTCTTAGTATTCAAAAACTGTCCATTACTCTTCAACAACAAAGAAAACAAAGAAGTAGCACTAAGCTTAATCCCGGCTCATGACTATCACAGTCTAGCCTCTCAAAGTAACTTCTACAACTCCTATATAATTTTTATTGATTTTCAGATTCTAACTGTAATCCTATAATAACATCTTTTAATAACTGATTTTACCATCTGTCCTCATGAACTGACTATTCTATGGACTATTAGTCTATTTTACTATTATCTTACAAAAACGAACTAATATCTATTCTACATAGCCCCATTCCTATCTGTGCAGCATCCTCGCAAACACACAATTGTTACCTATCTATAAACTACTTAACAAAACTCTACAAAGTTACTAGTTTCTCTAGCCCACCCAATTAATCATTTGCTGCATTATCAAATGTAGGTTCCACCAAATTTGGTTCTAAATTCAAATCTTCTTCTTCCTCCTCCAGTCCATCAATAGACTCCTTCCTCAACTGGTTTAAGAGATCTTCATTATACTCTCCCAATTCATAGACTTGAGCTTCCAGTTTCAAGATCTGGACATCTCGAAGTTCCAATTGGTGCTATTGCTGACTTATCTATTCTGGAACATCTTCAATCGATACTTGTGTCCGGCTCTTCACTGTTAACTCTAAACTGGAATTATTACTCTTGAATACACAAGGAACACAAGAAATGGCACTCCAATCAATTCAAAACAATACCATAGAATGACTTTAACTGGTGCCCCACTCCTATTTTTTTACTACCTGGTGATAATGACAACAGTTTATCCATACTATCCATGAAAGGTATTATGAAGTGATCTTTCTTGGTGGCCATATTACGTTTCCAGAAATCTTGAAAAATTCAAATTTTTCCGTTCTTTTTTGGCACCATCATGATCGGAGAAATTCACTCACTATTGAATATTGGATAAATAAAACCAACTGCAAGAAGCTTGTCCAAATCCTCCTTCACTATGATGAAATATTTAGGATTAAGGCAATGTTGCCTTTGTCATATCGGTTTAGCATTTTCTTCTAAAATGATACGATGCTCATAGATGTCAATAGGAATATCCTTTAAATCAGCATAAGTCCAAGCAAAAGTGAACTTATGATGCAAGAAAAATTCTGTCCAATATGTCAACTCCTGGTCCTTAATACCTTCATAGATCTCAATTGTATGAGGCTTTGCTATGGTCGGCAAGTTAATAGTTTGACATAAAGGTGCAATGGCAATGTTCTGTTTCAACTCCCGTGCTAGTTGAAAATCAATCAGTAAGTCCAACATATATGAAGTACTAAATCTTGTGTGTAGGGCACTAACATAATGCACATCATACTTCGTCAACCAATCAATACTAACATAATCAGAGCTTTTTGAATCTGTCGGGTATATCAAGTACTCTCCTAGACCTCCACATTGGTACACCACTTTAGGATATTGCACTGTCTCTATAAGCACCTCCATAATTGATACGACTACATCATCATCGGAGCTAAGCTCATCGTCTAACGTCAATTTAGATGCTGACAATTGAGATTCCCCGTAATAGAGTACTGGGTACATTTGTAATAACATTTTGTCTCTGCCCTTGCCAATTGTCAAAGTACCTCAACTCCAATCGTTCTTGGCCTATGTTTGATAAAGAAAGGGTCGTTCGAATTAAATTGAATACAATAAAGTTGAACGTTGTAGCCGAAAGATGATATAGTCGATTTCATATACTATACTAGTAATTTTAGTTTGAATACTCCCGAGATCATAACATCGTCAATCAAAACATCAATAGTTAGTGCACCTAGATCAAGATTCAAACTCACTTCACAAACTTCCTTATTACGTTGCCTATATCGTGTTAACGATGAATTCAATATAAAACAACACTCTGGTGTGACTGCTAGAAGTTGTTTTATAGAAATAGAAGGTCAAATAGTATCAAGATCCTTCAATATGTCATAGGATTTCATATTTAGGATAATGTCCAATGCCCTCTTTGTTTTCATTGGTTTGAATTTAACTCCTTGAGGTAAGATATTCTTCCGCCCTGGACTCAAAATTAGAACAACAGATGGAGCTTACTTGGAATTCATGCCTTTGAGAGAATCTTTCAACGAAAAGGATATTTCTCGAAACTGCATAGAGAACGGAACAACTTGAAACGAAACCGAAGCCTTCATAATCGAGACCTCATTAGGTTGTCCAACTGAATCAAGTCTCATACTAGATAAGAAGCCCATTTCAGGACTTGGATTAGATGGCCCTATAATTGGGTCAAATTGGCCCTTTGCATCAAGTTCACCCAAATGCTGAATTTGTCCTTTCTTTTTTTGCTGACTCCTTATAAGAACGGCTTCGACACATTCCACTCGATTTATCGAAGAATCTTTAGGACCTTGATTTATCTCTTTCATTTTTCCTTAGTTTTGAATCTGCTGATCTCAATTATTGAAATTAAATGGAGCATTATATTATTGATAAGTATGCCTGGACTGCTTGTAATTTCCACAAACTGGCGCATAATCGTCACTAGCTTAGGGATTGGGACATTTACTCAGATAATGACCAATCTGTTTGCAACGAAAACAACGAAGTGGTCTTTAAGCATATTGGGTGTCTCCACCGATATATACCTACTAGGTTTGTTCCATGTAGGGTTAAAAAATAATCCTGGTTTTCCTGTTGGAATGGAAGGAATTTGGTTCGATGATGCTAGAGGAGCATATTGCTGATATCTCTGCTACTCCTTTCCTTAGTACTAAGGGTTTGATACAGACCCTTGATTAAAATTGGAACTTTGAAAGTTATTGAATGCTTGATTTTATCGAATAAATTGCTTTTCATTCCATCCAAACGTATTTCTTGATTAAACTTGATTGACATCCTAGTGAGTTGGTGGGATCATGGTCTGATTACTGAATTATTGTTGCCTTTACAAATTCCAACAATTAGTTGTTAAATACTTTCTTTTGCAAACTGTACATTGATCTATCATTTGTGAGGGTGAAGGGCATTCTATTATCAAATGACCGTGGCCCTTACAATTACTGTATCATACATTAGGCCTAGTATTGATAGGCTTTTGCCTCTTCTCCTTATCCTTGGCCATATTGATGCCCATTTCTTCCATTTTCTTCGTCAGATTCAACAACAAGACTTCATTGGAATCTTTTGAGGTTGATATTATTGATAACTCTGTCGCTTGTTGTTGATATGGGAAATATGGAACATATGCTATTGTCACATTTGGTGGCATAGCTTGCAATGGGGTGACGTTAACTGGCCCCTGAATATTGGAACTGGAATTGGCCCTTGTATCTAACATCCATGGATAAGCACCCACTCATCCGTTCTAAGTCGAATTTTGATAACTGCCTTGAATTAGAATCATTGTAGCTCCCGTAGTTAAAAACTGAGCATAATGGCATTCCTTTCAAATCTTGGCTCTATTAAGAGATGCAGTTACCATATTTGATTGAACCTCTTTTATAAACATTTTTGTTTGGGTGGGTGCAATCCGTTGATTAATATGGAGAATACAAAAGCCTCTAGCGTTTGGTGATTTGGCCAATTACGAAGTATATCTACCACACAAGCATAATATGATTCCACTGCCTCTCTTGGATCCATTTTGTTAGTCATTAATCTTTCTCGAAGTCGATCGTCAAAACCAATTGGGCAAAAATGGATTAAAAATGTATTCTTTAATGCTTTCCAATTGAAAAATTGATCCACTGGTTGATGGTTGTACCATTCAAATGCCGTATCCTTTAAGGTTGTTGGCAATCATTATAACCAAATATCTTCGATTCTTTTATTATTGGCTACACATGCTATCAGATATTGAGAGAAACGTTGATTAAGATCCATACCCAAAAAGCCCCTAAAAGTAGGTAAATGAGCCATGCTGGTTATGCGATTGTCCACGTCATCCATTTGTACTGCTATTGGAACTATTGGACCACTCGTCGTCATTGAAGAGAAAAATATACTGCTTAATCTCTTATTAAAAATACCACTATCTTTTCCAATTGTCTTTTTTAGACTTTCAAACCTCCTCAATTTACTATGATTATCTATGAATAAGTTTATTGATTGAATTAGAGGTAAAAATGATGGATTTTGATATATGCTGAATTGGCCCTTATTGGCAAGCAATTTATGCCATTCTACGAAACCAATTTTTATGGAATCGATAATTTCTGCTATTGAGAAGGTATCCAATGAAGTATCCAATTCTTTTGTGTTTCCTCCACTTGTAGTTAACGAGCTCAAGAGATACGCTGGACTATTGACAAAATTTTCTGCAAGTGCTCTTGGTAATTTTTTTAATGATATATATGTCTGAAATATTAGAGATCGGTCAACTTCTGGGTATGCTCAAATATGCCGACAAGCATGCAACCATGGCTTAATCCAACTTTATTGACACTTCTTTTTTAACTTATATTCTTGCTCATTCTGCAACGATTCTCTTGCTTGCGCTCTCTCTTATCTTTCTTTCGCTTAGTGTGTTTTCTTTATTATGATATTTTCATTCTTAATAACCATAGTCTTTCATTATATACTGTTGAATTTGCTATCTATTTTTCAGCTACTCATCTAGCAGTTAATTCCTAACACTCAATGCTATTGTCATTTCTCAACAGCGGCGCCAAAATGTAATTGTCGTTTTACTTATTCTACAAGTTCCTTTCAGAATAAACCTATATAGGAGAATTCAAATACAGGGAAAGACTAAGCACATGAGCTTTACTTGTTAGGGTCACATAATTAACTGTATTCCGAACCACTAAAATACCAAGAAACACTACAATGCTTCCTTCCAATAACAATACTCCTTCATCAACTGATAACAACAATATGCAACCATGCACTCTTAAAAGACTACTCAAAACTCATAAATTCCATCCAACACCAAGAATAATAGACTTCATTCCAACGAATCTGGATTCACACAATTTTTCTAATGATAGACTTCCTTTGTTCAAAATACACACAACTCTTAATAAACAACAATCATAATCTTCCATCTATAATCAATCTTCTAATAACTTTTCATATAATTCAATCACATAATACTTCAATTACATAATCAATAACTCATAAATCAATCTCTGATTTATTCCACAAACTCACTTCTTAGTATTCAAAAACTATTCATTACTCTTCAACAACAAAATAAATAAAGAAAACAAAGAGGTAGTACTAAGCTTAACTCCGGCTCATGACTATCACAGTCTGGTACCCCAACAAACTTCTACAACTCTTATATAATTGCTACTAATTTCCAGATCCTAATCGTAATCTTAGAATAAATTGCTTTTAATAACTAAATCAACCATCTGTCATCCTGAACTGACTATTCTATGGACTATTAATCTATTTTATCAATATCTTACAAAAACAAACTAATATCTATTCTACATAGCCTCACTCCTATATGTACAATGTCCTCATAAACACACAATTAATTCCTATCTAAAAACTACTTAACAAAACTCTACAAAGTTACTAGTTCTTCTGGCCCACCTAATTAATCATTTGCTGCATTATCGAATGTAGGTTCCACCGATTTTGGTTCTAAATTCAAATTTTCCTCCTCCACCTATCCGTCCATCAGCTCCTTCCTCAACAGGTTTAAGAGATCTTTATTATACTCATTCAATACATGGACTTGAGCCTCCAGTTTCAAGATCTGGGCATCCCGAAGTTCCAATTGATGCTGCTGCTAACTCATCCATTCTAGAACATCTTCAATTGATATTTAAGAACTGACTTCTCATTGTTAACTCATCTATCAATTTTACCACCTCAGCTTGTAAAACTTTGATTTTAAACCTCAACTTCTCTATTTTGTATCTGGATTGATCACTTAATGTATCTTTCTCTTTCATCAATAACTTTACCTTGTCTCCTTCCGCCTGCAATTGGCATTTGAGTTTTTTTCTTTCTAAATCCTATGTCTTGTGATTCTGGATCAATTTATCCCATTATCCTTTCACAATTCATAAGATGTGTTCTTTTTCTTTCGTTCAAGACTCATATTGATGAACCCATTTTTGCTCCAATACCAGCTTGGATTCTCCAATTTCTTTTATCGTTGATTCTTGCTCTTCAATTCTTTGATTTTGCTCTGATATCACCTTCTTACTGTCCTCTAAATCCCATTTGCAGCTCGCTTTGTACTTTCAATTGCCATGATGCTCTCTCTCTCAAACTCTTAACTAGAACTGCTATGCTCAAAAATATAAGAAACACAAGAAATTATACTCCAACCAACCCAAAATAACACCACAGAATGACTTTAACTGATGCTCCACTCCTATTCTTTTATTACCAGGTGATAATGACAACATGTTATCCATACTATCCGTGAAAGGTAATGGGAGGTAATCTTTTTTAGTGGCCGCATTAAGTTTCTGGAAATCCTGACAAATACAAATTTTTCCATTCTTTATCGGCACCATGACGATTAGAGAAACCTACTCACTATTCGATACCGGTTAAATAAAACCAATTGCACGAAGCTTGTCCAATTCTTCCTTCACCATGAGGGATTATTTAGGATTAAGGCAATGTTGCCTTTGCCATATCGATTTAGCGTTCTCCTCTAAAAAGATATGATATTCACAAACTTCAGTGGGAATACCTTTTAGATCATCATAAGACCAAGCAAAAGTGGACTTATGATATAAGAAAAATTCTGTCCAATAGGTCAACTTGTGGTCCTTAATATCTTTGTAGACCTTAATTGTCCAAGGCTTTGCTGTGGTTGCCAAGTTAATAGTTTGACATAAAGGTACACCGGTGATATTCTGTTTCAATTCTTACGCTGGTTGAAAATCAGTCGATAAGTCCAACATGTGTAAAGTATTGAATCCTGTGTCCAGGGCACTAACATGGTGCACATCATATCAAGTCATCCAATCAATACTGACATAATCACAGCTTTTCGAATTTGTTGGAAATATCAAGTACTCTCTCGGACCTCCACATTGATATACAACTCTAGGGTGTTGCGTTGCCTCCATGGGCGCCTCCATAATTAGTGTGATTGCATCATCATTGGGACTAAGCTCATCGTCCGACATCAATTCAGATGCTAGTAATTGAGATTCCCTGTGATAGCGTACTTGACACATTTGTAATACCAGTTTCTCGCCTCCCTTGCCAATTGTCAAAGTACCCTGATTCCAATCGTTCTTGGCATTCGCATGATAAAACTAGGATTGTCTCAATAAAATTGGATACAATAAAGTTAAACATTATAGCCGAAAGATGATATAGTTGATTTCATATGCTATACCAATAATTCTAGTTTAAACACTCCGTAAAATATCCATTGATTTAATCCGGCTATGATCTGCAATCCTTAATACGAATGTCGTGGGTACTTAGTGTTCCAAATCTAAAGCATCTATTGTATCAACGTTCATTAAATTGACACTAGAACCACCATCCACCTGAACACCAGAGATCATGACACTATCAATCGAAACATCGATGGTTAGTGCACCTAGGTCAGGATTCAAACTGACTTCACAAACTTCCTTATTACATTGCCTATGCCGTGTTAACAATGAATTCAATGTAGAACGGTACTTTGGTACAACCGCTAGAAGTTGTTTCATAGAAATAGAAGGTCGAATAACATCCAGATCCTTTAATATGTCTTAGGATTCCATATTTAAGATAATGTCCAATGCCATCTTTCTTTTCATTGGTTGGAGTTTAACACCTTGAGGTAAGATATTCTTCTGCCTTGGACTTGAAATTGGAATAGCAGACAGATTTTCCTTGAAATTCATGCCTTCAAGAGGATCTTTCAATAGAAAGGATATTTCCTGGAATGGCATAGAGAACGAAACAGCTTGAAATGAAATCCAAGCCTTTGCAATCAAGACCTCATTGGGTAGCCCAACCGATTCAAGTCTCATACTGGATAAGAGGCCCATAATAGGACCTAGATTGGATATCCATATAATTGGGTCAAATTTGTCCTTTGCATCAAGCTCACTCAAATATTGAATTTGTCTTTTTTTCTTTTGCTGACTCCTGATAAAAATAGCTTGGATACATTCCGCCCGATTTACCAAAGAATCTATAGGATGACACCGAAGGAGGATATTGCTGATATCTCTGCTACTCCTTCCTGTAGTGCTCGGGGTTTGATGCAGATCCTTGATTAAAATTGAAACTTTGAAAGTTATTGAATGCTTAATTTTGTCAATTAAATCACTTTCCATTCCATCCAAATGTATTTTTCGATTGAACTTGATTGACATCCTAGTGAGTTGGTGGGATCATGGTCTGATTACTGAATTGTTGTTGCTTTTGCAAATTCCAACAATTAGCTGTTAAGTATTTTCCTCCATAAAATGTACATTGATCCATCATTTGTGAAGGTGAAGGGTATTCTATTACCAAATGAGTGTGGCCTTTATAATTACTGTACCATACATTAGTCCTAGTATTGATAGGCTTTTGCCTCTTCTCGTTATCCATGGCCATATTAATGGCCATTTCCTCCATTTTCTTTGTCAGATTCAACAATAAGGCTTTAGTGGAATCTTTTGGGGCTGGTATTATTGATAACTCTGTCGCTTATTGTTGATATAGAAAATATGGAGCATACGCTGTTGTCACGTTCGATGGTATAGCTTACAATGGGATGACATTAATTGGCCCCTGAATATTGGCACTGGAATTGGGTCTTGTATCTTCCATCCATGGATAAGCATCCATTGATCCGTTTTAAGTCGGATTTTGATAACTCCCTTGAATTGGAATCATTGTAGCTCTCGTAGTTAAAAACTGAGCATAATGGCATTCCTCTCAAACCTTGGTTCTATTAAGGAATGCAGACATCATAACGGGTTGAGCTTCCTTTATAAATATTTTTAATTCTGGTGGTTGCAAACCATTGATTAATATGGATAAGATAAATGCCTCCAACATTTGGTGATTCGGCCACTTATTGAATATATCAGCCACCCGGTGTCGTGTTTCAACATGAGTATACCATGAAAATATAAAGAAAGGGGACTTTTATTAATGTTCAGTTATCTCAAATATTGGGAGCAACGATCAATTTCAGTGCCAATATTCACGGGCCAGTTCAGAGACCCCTTCACAGTCGGTCAGGGCATACTTACCAATAACGAAATGCTCCGTTCGAGTCCAATAGTGGGAGTCAATAGAATTGAAAGGACTAAATCGATGACTGAGTGGGCCTGATGCGAAGAACCAATTTGACCTAGTTACAAGAACATCCAGGTCTTACTACTGGCCTCTTATCCAATATGAGACCTGAATTGGTCGGGCGACTCAATGTGGTCCCGATTACGGGGGTTTTGATTCCATTTCATGCTGTCCTGTTCTCTGTGCCATTTCAGGGAGTCTTGTTTCTGAAAAAAAAACCTTTTAAAAGGCAAAAAATGGAGGAGAAAGCTATGACGACGAGAGCTAATTCCGGATCCAAGACAGAAGATTGAGGAAATTCAAAGGCTAGGGTTTGAAAGAGGGGAGAATAAAGATTTTAAGGAGAGAGAGCTAACTTCATGCTTCGAAGAAGGGGGGGGGGGGAGAAAAAAGACAGAGAATTGGGGTTTTTTTTCTTCATAGGGTTTTGGGAAGACTGAGGCAATCGTTGCTGAAGTCAATGTTATACTAATGAATCGGAGGTTTTAATGAAGTGGATGTGATTATTCTTGACTGTTTTGTGAAATTGAAGTTACGTCTGTGATTGAAAAATTAAAAGAGTGTCTATAGGATTGAGTATGCAAAGTGAATGAAATTTTTTGGGTTAATCTAATAAGACAAGTGGATACAAGGTCATGAGTATAAAGCAGTATCGGAGATTAACAGATTAGATTGTTCGGGGTTCTCTATAACGTCTAGAGACTTATTGGTTGGGACAAAAAGGATTTTGGCGAGTAATTGAAGGACATCCGTATAGATTTATGGTATATTCTTGTAGTCGTTTATATTCCAACAGTCAAAAACCGATAGACTGCTTGAATATTAACGAATCTCCATACTACCTTCTACAGCCAGACGCCCAGCGCGTTCTCGAGTAAGAAAACATGTAATACGATACAAGTGGTGAATTCGACGTAAAAGCTTGAGGTGGAAGGTATTGGATTTCTTTTGATTTTATTTTTATTTTTATTTTATGAAAAACGAAAATTAAAATTTTGAAGGATCTTTGGAAGGAGTTTCTGGTGGGGGTTCTTCTAAAGGACAAGGTATGCACATGGATCCGTCTATTGCTAGTATGTTTCAAGCCTTCTCATTATCAATGCAGCAACAGCAAAGCAATGATCGAAAGGAAGCTTTGGCAACCAAAGCATTGCAAGCAGTGGTCAATAAAATTGATCAATTTGATGGAAGGAATATTTCAAGGTATTTAAGATGTTATGTTCATGAAATGGAATTAAATCGGGTTTCTGAGAAGAAAATGGTTGAATTATTTGGACTTGCCACGATACCGAAGATAAGAGACCATCTTATATCGATTATGGATCGTTATGGGAATTCATGGGAGGTTTTTTTCACATGCATTGAAAGACAAATATTTCTTGGAAGATGCTGATCGTGTTACTAAGAAGCTGTTTCTAGAATATATTGAATGGCATAATAAGAATTTGCAAGCAACAGAGCTACTAATGGAATTTAAAAGGCAGTACTCTCAATTATCGAAGGTAGAAAAATTGACATTAGAGCCAAGTAAAGTTGATCTATTTGTTCAAGCTACTGATGGAGAATTGTAAGGGAAATTAGAACTCCTTCTTGAAGACAAAGAAGAAGATGAAGGATTGACAACAAAGTGGAAGAACGTTGAAGATGCAGCGGGATTGCTTACAAAAAGAGAAAGGAGGAAGGATAGGAGCAATATTCTGAAAACAGTACAAGCACCCAAAGCTCTAGTACGTACAATACCACCAACAATGCCTACAGTTCAACCTTTGACATCCTTATCAAAGAAAGAAAATATGGGGATTGGAAGAAATTATACAAGGAATGTGAGATCTTCAAATCAAATTGGTAAGACTTGAAGAGAATACTTCTACAAATAATTCGAAGAATGTTTCAAAACAAGGATATATACAAAGATGCATTTGGTGTGATGACGCTTCATACACTAGAAATTATTGCATTGAATTTAATAATATGATACAGCAAGCAATTATTTGCTAAAAAGATGGGAAGATAGTATTAAAAGATAGGGAGGATCTTCTTCAAACCAATTTTGGCAAGGGAAGAATGAGAGCATTGGTTCAAGATTACTTAAAAGAGCATGAAACAGTAGCACGAGAAAGTGTAAGTTATGGTGCTAAAGTAGATGAGGACCTTGGTAGAAGTACGTAAATTAATTAGTTTTGGACTTCTGCCATTTCTACAATACAAGAAGGGAAATTACCTCAAGAAGCGTTATTGAGGACTGCAGCTACAATACAAGGTGCAACTGGTTGGGAGAATCCTGTTGAGTCTCTTTTAGTTCATGCATATATTGCTAAGAGCCAACACGAAGCTTTGATGGAAGAAAAGAGACGAGGAAATTTTGATGATACTAGAGATGGAAATTCTTCTAAGAGACAAACTCGAGGAGACAAGGCTCGGGAGGCAGCTCCACAAGAATTGCCTATAAAAGATACCTCAGCATCATTGGAAGAAAAAACAAGGGAGACAAAAGATAAAGGCAAATCAATTGCTTATAAGCTACTTTTTGACATTGAAGCGGCAACAAATTTGAAAGGGGTGTTGGAAGAACGTATATTAAATGCTAAGGTGGAATTCACATTGAAAGAAGTTTTGGGAATTGCAAAGAAGGAGTTTCATGATGTTATCATTGACAGCATTAAGTGAAAGAGGCAATTAATGGGCGAAACTAGAATGAGTCATGCTATTGATGCAAGAATATATAGAGATGAAGAAGAGGTTGATATTGGTTACAAGCAACCAACAAATGAAAAGAATGGGTATAATCAACGAGTACATTTCGAAGATTATAGTGACAAGGAAATAGAAACTTTGAGCCATTATACTCGAAAGCATTGGGCAAGGGCAACTACTGAGGTATTGGTGAAAGTAGGAGATATAGATGAACCAATTGTTGCTTTAGTTGACCATGGTTCTGAAATAAATCTCATATCTAAAAATCTTTATAAGAAGCAAAAATGGCCAAATGATATGGAACATGAATGGGCAATACAAGAAGCTAATAACACATGGGGCGAATTATATGGAGCTTGTCCAGATGTCAAAATTCGGATTGGGGATGTTGCGACGGAGCAACATTTCTTTGTTCAAGATACAACGTCTTATCTGTTGATTTTAGGACAACCTTATATTATGGCAACATGGATAGAAACAATAGTATTTAACAATGGTTCTGCTTATGCAAGGGTACGTAGCGAGGATGAGAGGAAAGCTGTACAATTTCTAACAGTACCTCTTAACCATGAACGGAATCGAGATAGGTTGAAAGAGAAACCATTGCCAAAGATTGTTGAAGGATTTAAGGATTTTGGGGAGATACCAGTGTAAAGCGAGATTATGGAGGTACAAAAGAGGAGGTACTCTCGCGAGATGAAGGTACCTTTGATGGGAGTTTTATTGATATATTGGAGAATGGAAATATTATGTATAAGAAAGTTGATGATTTTAAAAGAAAAGAAAGAAAAAGATTATATGATATTGAAGGAAAATTATGCAAGTTAGGTACATTGCAAGATGATGAGAGGATTTCAGGTATTTATGAAGAAAATCGACTGGAAGATTCATTGGAATTGATTACATCTATTGGGTTAGGGGATAATGATAAGATTGTTGAGATTCATTCGAGAGAGGTTTATACCATACTTGAATCTTTTCAAGCATCAGAAGTCACTGTAGAGACGAGATATAAAACGGCAGATAAGAAGGTAAAGCTTGTTGCTAGACCATTACCAAAAGATTCTAAAGAACAAATGGGAGAAGCTTCAAAAGAAGCAAGTTTAAGAGATCCAATGAGTATTGGACATCAGTTTACTTAAGAGACTTTTGAAGAATTGAAGATTGGTTCTGATGGTTCTTTATTGCCGGAGGAAATTACTTGCTTCTAAAAGATGTTGGCTAAACAAGGTAAATCGTTTGCTTTCGAATCTCATGAAATTGGGTGTGTGGATCCAAATATTATAACACCTATGGTTATCTTCACTGTACCGCATGTACCTTGAAATCTAAGATCGATTCCAGTATCGAGGGCACATTTACCTAAATTGGTTGAGCTATTAAAAGGAAAAATAAAGATGAAAATATTAGAATCCTTGTTTGCGCCGTATTCTAGTCGATGGTTTACGGTACTTAAGAACAATGGGTCACTATAGTTTATTCAAGATATGTAACCGGTGAATGCAGTAACTGTCAGGAATGCAGGAATTGGACCTATTGTGGATGAATTTGCTGAGGCGTTTGCTGGAAGGGCGATCTATTCAATGGGTGACTTGTATTCAGGTTATGATCAATTTCAACTTGCCGAAGGAAGTAGAGATATGACAACAATGAGGACACTACTTGGATTGGTTAGAATGTGCACTCTTCCTCAAGGCGCGACCAACTCAGTTGTGCATATGATGAATGGGATGAATAAGGTATTGAGAGATTTTATTTTAGAAAAGACTATGCCTTTTCTGGATGATGTTCCTATAAAAGGGTGCAGAGAAGGAGACAAGGATGAAACTTTAGATACGAGGGGGTGTCGCAAATATATTGTTGATCATATACAAGATTGTGAAAAGATTTTAACTCGGCTTGGAAAAGTTCATCTTACATTATCGGGTATGAAGTCCGTATTTGGAGTACGAGAGGTTGTGATTGTTGGACATTTATGTGGATCTTACGGAAGAAAACGAGATTCGACTAAAATTGATGCAATTGGAAGGATGAAAGAGGATTGTGATTCTTTAACAAAGGTTCGCAGGTTTTTAGGTGCATGTATATTTTATCGAATCTGGATCCCTGATTATGCTCACATAGCGGATCCATTATATGAACTGTTACGCAAGGGCTACCGATTTAAATGGGAAGAAAGGCATATTCAGGCAATACAAAGATTGAAGCAATTATTGATGTCATCTCCAATAATGAGGAAGGTTGATTATAAGTGTAATAGACCAGTGATTCTTACTGTGGACGCTAGTCCAATTGCCATTGGATGGACTTTGGGTCAAGACGATTCAAATGGGAATAGATTTGCAGTTCGATTTGGGACCAAAGTTTTAAGTATTCGTCAGCGTGCATATTCGCAAGTCAAAAGAGAACTTTGGGAAGTTGTTTTGGCTATGAAAGCTGAAAAGGACTATTTGATTGAGGCAGTAGTAGTAATTGAAACAGATTGCTTGCCATTGCTTGGAATGATTACTAACTATTCAACGCCAGATATTGCAATGTTGAGATGGATTGCTTATATTAAGTCACTAAATCCAGAATTTAAGCATATTACTGGGAAGGATAATTTAGTAGCAGACATGCTATCTCGAGCAAGATATGAGAGGGAGGACGAAATGGTTGAAGACATTGATGACGTCGGATTGAAATTCTATTCAATATCAAATCTCAACAGAGAAGACAAGCTATTTCTTGAAGAATCTTATGAAGGAGAATTATTAGATATTGGTCATTACTTGAATACCTTGACTAAGCAGGGGAATTGGTCTATAGAAAAATTCAAACAAATAAGAAAAAAAACATATGGATTTTCATTTCGAGATGGATTCTTATGGAAGAGATCAAAGAAAGGAATTGGGGTGCCACAACGAGTGATAGGCAAAAAAGAAGAAAAATTAAAATTATTAAAGGAGTTTCATGATAATTTATGGGCAGGGCATAGAGGAATCTGGGCTACTTTTGCTAAACTCAAGGAACGATATTGGTGGAGAAATATATATCGAGATGTGCTCTCATTTGTAGAGTCATGTGAAATTTGTCAATCGTATTCTAATATCCGACATCAAGATGGTCTTCATCCTACGTATCCTCTGGCTATTCATTTTAAATGGGTTGTTGATTTGGTTATTATGCCGGTTGAGTTATGGCAGAGGAGATATTTGGTTTTAGCTTGTGAAGATTTATCAAATCAAGTAGAAGGAAGAGCATTGAGGATAAAATCTACAGAAGGAATTTGTAGGTTTTTGCTTGAAGATGTCATTTGCCGCTATGGATGCGTAGGAAAAATCACTACAGCTCATAGAGAATTAAATGCACAAGAAGCTCGTAAGTTCTTTGAAAGATGTGGAGTTAAACTATCACTGACTACTGCTTATAATTCGGAAGGGAATGCAAAAAGCGAACGCGGTCACCCACCGATTGTGAAAGCATTAGTTAAAGCTTGTAATGGAAAAGTTAAAGAGTGGCCAAGGCTTTTGTCTTTTGCATTATGGGCTGATCGAACAACACATAGTTCGGTGACAGAATATATGCCAGTAGAACTTATGACAGGTCAAAAACCAATTATGTCGATTGAAGAAAAGGTACTTGCTTGGAGTATGCTACTATGGGAAGATGGATTGACAAGAGAAGAACTTCTGGCTATTAGGATTCGACAATTGGAGCACAGAACGGAAGATGTCCAGATAGCATTGGGAAGGTTAAAAAGAGCAAGGTTACAGAACAAGGCGCGATTCGATAAGCAACATGGATTGAGACCAAAAGCAATCGAAGAAGGTGACTGGGTACTTGTTTATGACAATAGTCTGGATAATCAACATAGTACTTTGCGGAAATTCTCAAAACGTTGGTTTGGACCATATGTGGTAACAACTGTTCATGATAATGCGACTTACTCATTATGGGAGTTAGATGGTACAAAATTGAAAATACCAATTGCAGAGAAGCGAGTAAAAATATTTAAACGAAGACACGCGGAGATGAATATGGAAGACCTTAATGAAGGTATAGAGATTCTGCAGTAAGAAGATGAAAGTGATTTGGATAATAAAGGTGACGAAGACAAACTGGACAAAGACGTAGAGGATATATTCTGAATCAAACAGCAATTGGGTAAATTGGTGCATATCGGAGGATGCACAGGTTCAGAGGAGGTGGATGTCGTGTTGTAACACGAGTATACAGTGAAAATATAAAGAAAAGGGACTTTTATTAATGTTCAGTTACCTCGAATATTGGGAGCAACGACCAATTTCAGTGCAAATACTGAGTGGCCAAGTTCAGTCACCCCGTTATAGTCAGCCAGGGCATACTGAAATGCTCCATTCGATTCCAATAACCGGAATCAGAAGGAAGGAAAAGGACCAATTCACACGACGGGTGAGCCTGGTTTGATGAGCCAATTGGATCCAATTTCAAGAATCCAATCTGGGTCCTCTTACCCAATATGAGACCTGAATTGGTCGGGCAACCCAATACAAACCCAATTACGGGAAAATCCATGTCTTACTTTGGGCCTCAGCCAATCTAATGCAAAGGACCAATTTGATCCAATTTCGGGAACATCCGGATCTTACTACTGGACTCTTAGCCAATATGAGACATGAATTGGTCGGGCGACTCAATGTGGTCCCGATTACGGGATTTCGATCCTGTTTCAAGCTGTCTTGTTCTCTATGTCGTTTCAGGGAACGTTGTTTTTAGTACAAGGATCTTTTAAAGGTAAAAATGGAGGAGAAAGCTCTGATGACGAGAGCCAATTTTGGATCAAGCTCTGATGGTGGGAGCCAATTCCAGATCCAAGACGGAGGATTGAAGAAATTCAGAATTAAGGTTAAGAAATGAGAGGGAGGGAGAATAAGTTTTTTGGGGAGTTTTTTGAAGAATCAGAGAGCTAGCTTCATGCTTCGGGCGGGGAAAAAAGACAGAGAATTGGATTTTTTTTCTTCATAGGGTTTTGGGAAGATTGAGGCAATCGTTGCTGAAGTCAGTGTTGTAATGGTGAATCGGGATTTTTAATGAAGTGGGTTTGATTACTCTTGACTATTTTGTGAAATCGAGTTACGTCTGTGATGAAGAGTTAAAAGGGTGTCTATAGGATTGAGTATGCGGAGTGAATGAAATTTATTGGGTTAATCTAACAAGATAGTCAGTGGATACAAGATCGTGAGTATAAAGTGGTATCGAAGATTAGCAGTTTGGGTTGTTCAGGGTTCTCTGTAAGGTGTAGAGACCTACCGGCTGGGGCAAAAAGGACTTTGACAAGCAGTTGAAGGGCATCCGTATAGATTTACGATGTATTCTTGCAATTTTTTGTATTCCAACAGTCAAAAACCGATAAATTGCTTGAATATTGGCAAATCTCCATACTGCCTTCTATAGCCAGATGTCCGGCACGTTCTTGAGCAAGAAAGCACGTAATACGACAACGTTGTTTCTAAAAAAAGAACCTTTTAAAAGACAAAAAATGGAGGAGAAAGCTGTGACGACAGGAGCCAATTCCGGATCCAAGATAGAAGATTGAAGAAATTTAGAGGCTAGGATTTGAAAGAAGGGAGAATAAGGGTTTTAAGGGAAAAGAGCTAGTTTCATGCTTCAGAGGGGGGGGGGAGGGAAAGACAGAGAATTGGGGTTTTTTTTTTTCATATTGTTTTGGGAAGACTGAGGCAATCGTTGCTGAAGTCAGTGTTGTACTAGTGAATCGGGGGTTTTAATGAAGTGGGTGTGATTATTCTTGTCTGTTTTGTGAAATCGAAGTTACGTGTGTGATTGAAGAATTAAAAGGGTGTCTATAGGATTGAGTATGTGAAGTAAATGAAAATTTTTGGGTTAATCTAACAAGATAGTCAGTGGATACAAGGTCGTGAATATAAAGCGATATCGGAGATTAGTAGATTAGGTTGTTCGGGGTTCTCTGTAACGTCTACAGACTTACCAACTGGGGCAAAAAGGATTTTGACGAGTAATTGAAGGACATCCGTATAGATTTACGATATATTCTTGCAGTCGTTTATATTTCAATAGTCAAAAACTGATAGACTGCTTAAATATTAGTGAATCTCTATACTACCTTCTACACCCAGACGCCCAACGCGTTCTCAAGCAGGAAAGCATGTAATATGACACTGGCCATAATACTATTCCATTGCCTCTGCTAGGATCATTTTGGTGTTCATTAACCTCTCTTGAAGACGATCCTCAAAACCTATTGGTCGAAAATGGGTTAAAAATGCATTCTTTAATGCTTTTCAATTCAAAAATTGACCTACTAGTTGGTGGTTGTACCATTCAAATGCAGTGTCCTTTAAGGTTGCTTGAACCATCATAATCAAATATCTTTGGTTCTTCCATTATTGGCTACATATGCTGTCAGAAACTCAAACAAATGTTGATTGGGATCCGCACCCAGAAAGTCCCTTAAAATAGGTAATGGAGCCATGCTGGTTGTGTGATCGCTCACGTCACCTATTTGTACTACTATTGGAACCGTTAGACCACCCGTCGCCATTGAAGAGGACAATGTACCGCTTAATCTCTTATTAAAATTACCACTCTTTCTCTAATTATCTTTTTCAGACTTTCTAACCTCCTCAATTTACTATTATTATCTCAGAATAAGTTTATTAGTTGAATTGGAGGTAAAAATGATGGATTTTGAAATACGTTGAATTAGCCCTTATTGATAAGCAATTTATGCCATTCTACAGAACCAATTTTTATAAAATCAGCAGTTTCTGCTATTGGGAAGGTACCCAATAGAGTATCCAATTTTTCTGTGTTTCTTCCACTTACAGTTAACGAGCTCAAGAGATACGCTGTCAAAATACGTGAAATCTTGCTTGAGAATGCATCGAGCATCTGGCTATAGAAGGAAGAATAGAAATTGGAATAACAAAATTCTAATTCTAATAGAATACTAATAATGCTCTAATTAGACTATAATAATACTAAGCAAGCTTAATCAAATTCAAAAAAACCTCAAAGAAATTTCAAACGAACAATAAGAATTTTTAAAGAAACATTAGAAAGAATACAAATATGATTCAAATACATCTCAATTCAATCTTAATTTAATTCTACTTAAAATCCTATTGAACTTCATTCAAATTTTAGACCAAAACTAATTGAATCTTAAATCCTAATAAAATCCTAAATCCTAAATCAAACGCTGATCCAAATCTTCAACCCTAAATCAAATCCTAATCAAACTCTAAATCCTAAATCAACTATTAACTATATTTGTAAGATAATTTGTTCTTATACTTTGAACTAAGATCTTCTAAATTATAATAATCTCTACATTCTTTCACCTATTAATCATGTTACATCATGACATCCACATCCCCTGAATCTGTGCATCCTCCGGCATGCGCCAACGATTCTTCAATATGTTGATGTAGAATGTTCTTCATCTTGGTACAATTCTTGATCTTCAATATTTTCTTCTATTTCAATCTCAATATCTTGTATTGGAGTTTGTTCTTCATCAAAACAAATGCCTTCATCTCTTTGTTTAAATAATTTGATTTATTTGCCTGCTATGAGTACCTTCAATTCTGTACCATTAAGTTTTTGTAATAAATATGTTCCATTATTGTATGCCTTTTTGACAATATAAGGTCCTAACCATTTCTTTACAAACTTCTTTATAGTGTTATGTTGATTGTCTAAGCTACTATTATAAACTAATATCCAATCACCATCTTCAATAGTCTTAGATCATAGTCAATGTTTTTTATCAAATCTTTTCTTATTCTTTTCCCTTGATTCTTTCAATTTTTCTATTGCTATTTCAATATCATTGGATCTTCTTTGTAGTTGTTGAATTTGTAATGCTAAAAGTTCTTCTCTGTTGAGATCATTCTTCTAAGGCAATACACTCCATGTAGGTACTACATCTTCTATTGGCATTACTAATTTCTGACCATATATTAATTCAGAAGGCATATAATTTGTTATCGAACTATGAGTTGTACAATCTGCCTATAGTGCAAATGGTAGTAGTCTAGGCCATTCATGTGCTTTGCCATTGCATGCCTTTACTAATGCCTTAACAATAGGTGAATGCCCACGTTCACTTTTATCTTTACCTTCTGGATTATATGTTGTTGTTAAAGAAAGTTTAATTCCTATCCTACTAAAGAATTCTCGTGCTTTCTTTGCATCCAATTCATCCCTATTTGTCATAATTTTTCCAATACAACCATAGCAAAAAATAACTTCTTCTAATAGAAATCGACATACTTCTTTAGTGTCCTTTGTTATTAATGCTCGTCCTTCAACTATATTTGATAAATCTTCTCGTGCAAATACCAAATACTTCATTTATCTAAGTTCCATAGGCATTGCTACTAAATCTACTATCCACTTATAATGTAAAGCCAAAGGGTATGTTGGATGTAATCCATCTCAATGCAGAATATTTGAATATACTTGGCAAGTCTCACAAAATTCTATAAATTTTGCTATGTCTTTGTACATTCCCTTTCACCAATATTTTTCTCTTAACTTAGTGAATGTTGTCCAAATACCTCGATGCCCTACCCATAAATTTTCATGAAATTCTTTAATAATCCTTTGTTGAGCTTTTAAACCACATATCACCCTTTGTGATACTTCTCCTCTCTTTTTTGGATGCTTCCTTAAATATCTATCATGTAAAAAATTTCCATAGGCTTTCTTTCGGATTTTCTTAAATTCTTGATCTGTCCAACCATCTTGTCTCTTTAATGTACTTAAATACTCCCTAGTATCTTTTCATTTTTTTTTATATAGATCTCTTGAAAATATTTCTAATGGTATATTCAAACATATACTTTCTTCTTTTGATAATGAATTAGTATAAAAATTTGTACCTATATCATCTTCTAAATCTATCATATCTTCTTTATCGTAATATCTTGCTCTTGATAGCATATCTGTGACTGAATTTTCTTTTCTTGTAATATGTTTAAATTCTAAATTTATAGATTTGATATATGCCATCTACCTTAACATAGCAATATCGGGAGTTGAACAACTTGTAATCATATCCAATAAAAGTAGACAATCTGTTTCTACAACTACTGATGTACCAATCAAATACTCCCTTTCATTTTTTATAGCTATTACATCCCATAATTATCTTTTGATTTGTGCATATATCCTTTGTCTAGCATTCAAAATCTTTGCTCCAAACCTTATTACATATCTATTCCTTTGTTCATCATCTTGTCCAACTGTCCAACCTATTCCAATTGGACTTGCATTAACTATTAATATTACTGGCCTTCCACATTCATAATTTACTTTCTTCAAAGTTGGAGGTGAAGAAAGAAATTCTTTTAACTTTGCCATAGCTTTTCTTTGTTCTTCTTTCTATTGAAATTTTTGATTCTTTTGTAACAACTCATATAATGGATCTGCTATATGTGCAAAATGAGGTATCCATATATGATAGAAAATACATGCTCCTAAAAACCTCCTGACTTCCATCGTATTTGTATACTCTTTCATTTTTTTTTTTATAATATCAACTTTTTTCCTACTTGGTTTGCGTCCATATGAACTACAGATGTGCCCTACTACCAAAACTTCTTTTATTCCAAATATTGATTTTGTCCCCGATAAGGTTAAATGAACTTCTTCTAGCCTTGTCAAAATCTTCTCACAATCATCAATATGATCTGCCACAAACTTCTTACATCCCTTTGAATCCAATGTCTCATCCTTTCTTTCTTCTTCACATCCCTTAATTGACACATCAACTAGAAAAGATATTATTATTCTTGGAATAAAATCTCTTAGTACCTTATACATTCCATTCATCATGTGTGCCATAGAATTTGTAGCCCCTTGTGGTAATGTACACATTTTGTCCAATCCTAATGGTGTCTTCATAGTTGTCAAATCTCTACTTTGCATTGCAAATTGAAATTGATTGTATCCTGAGTAAAGATCTCCCATAGAATAAATTGCTCTCTCTACAAATGCCTTTGCAAACTCATCTACAATTGGATTCAAGCCGATATTTCTAATAGTTATTTTGTTTATCACATGCATATCTTGAATAAATCTCAATGTTTCATTTTTCTTAGGTACTATGAACCATCGATTGGAATATGGTGCAATAGATGGTTCTAAAATTTGCATCTTAATTTTTTCATTGAGTAATTCAACTAGCTTTGGCAAATGGGCCTGTGGAATTAGAATTGGCCTCAAATTCCATGGTTCATGCGAAATTGTAAAAATAACCATAAGTGCTATAATACTCGGATTAATGCACCCTATTTCATGTAATTCAAATATAAATGCTTTACCATGTCGTGAGAGCATTTCTTTAACACATCTCTTATCATCTCTTGTCAAAAATTCATCACATCCAATTTTCAAACCATCTAACGTCAAATTATCCTTGAATTCATGACCTATTTTCCTTAGATCTCTTAAGTTAGGTTGCATAGAAGCTCCTTTAATCCTTTCTTCAAAATCTGATGGTAGTGGCAATGTCACTGGTTTAACCTTCCTTACAACAGTCTTGTATTTTGTGTTCACCTTCACTTCATACCTATCTATATATTCTTTTATTCTATCATAAAATTGCTTAGAATGGATATTTATTACTTTATCACCTCTTTCAAAATCTTCATTCAATAATATTTATAAACCATTCATAGTATCACCAAAATAAGATTCTTCAAACATCCTTGATATGTATTCATCTTTATCAATCACTCCATATTTCTTTAATCCCTGTTCTACATTCTTAACATTTTTCTTATCTATCCTACTAAAATTATTCATATTTTTGAATAAAATATATCCGTCTTGTGATAATCCTACAATATCTTCATCCTTTCTATTAGGCCGGAAGCCTTCACTCTTTTTACCATTGCAATCCCGCTTTACAATGGCATCTAGTAAAAATCCTTTGAGTCTTCAATTTCTTCATCTTCATTGCTTCCTATTGCCTTTGTACCTTGTGCATTTGATGTCATAGTATCACCAATAGATTGCCATTTTTTTTTTTTTTTTTTTTTTTTTTTTTGTATTGTATCAATAATAACTTCATGAAATTCTCATTTTACAATTCCTAGAATTTCACCAATTATAAATTCAACCTTTCCACTTAAAATCCGCTCCTCCAATACTTTCTTCAAATCTATAATAGCTTTAATATCCGATCGTAATTTATAAGTAGGAACCTTTGCTTTTTCTTTTACAATCTCCCTCTCCTTTGTAGAAATATTCTCTATTGTCTCTTCATACATAGGATTCTTCTGTTGTTGAGTTTTATGTCCCCATATGATTCTTTTTGATGGCCCTTCATGATTTTCGTCTCTCCTTCATTTTTCTTCTATTAATGTTTCATGTTGACTCCTTACAATATGAGCATGAAATGATAATCTATCTATTGGATCATCCCACCTAGTAATTTGTCAAATATTATTGCCAACATATTTTAGATCCTCTCTAGTAAAATTTTCCTTTTTAGCATAATTCATTGTACTTGACTATAAAGAACTAGATTCTCTTAGATAATCAAGATTTATACTTAAGTATTTGCTTGGATTTGCCCCCACCCAAAATTTTGATGCTTCATTGCTTGGAGTTGTATGTACCTTGAAAGCATCTCTTACAAACACCTTCATTCTCCCTTTATCAAAATTTTTCTCTAATTTTTCTCCACTCTCTTTTAAGTGTATCATACCATCTTTAAAAAAAAACAACTCCTTTGCGTAGCACCTCTGAAAAATCTCCACACTCCCTTCTTGAATGATCTATGCTATCACATTACATGCACCTATGCACCATACCTTCTATTCGTCTTAAATTTTATCTTGTTGATATTCTTGATGATTGTAGAATGTATAAATGACTTTTCTGGTTTGTTATCGGTTAAATAGTAGTAATGTTGGGATTTAGATGAATGATTAGTTCGATTAGTTGTTAATAGTAGGAAGTTAGGAACATATGCGGTTAAGAAGCCAAAGTTTTACAACCTGTGGAATCTGCTGAATGACGATTCATATTTTGGTAGGATAAAGAGGTTGAGGAAGAAAGAATGGGGGCCAAACTGTGATAGTCGTGAGCCAGGGTAAAGCTTGGAGCTACCCTTTTGTTTTCTTTGCTTTTGTGTTTTTCTTTAGTATTGGATTTAAGAAAAAGATTGCTGAAACTGTGATTGAGATATTGAAAATTATGAATTCGAATTAATTAATTTGGAGAAAGAAAGTGATTGTGATAATAGAGATTATTGCATTGTGTTAGTAGCACTGGAAGATTGAGTAAAAGTAAAGGAATTGAGAATTGAAGTACTGTGGAAAGAGATTAAGCATCCTGTAGATGTCAGGAATGTCAGTGATATTGAGTAGCTGCAAGACAATGAACGATTGTAGAGATTGTAAAGGGATTGAATTGAGATGAGAAAGAGAACTTTGGAAGTTTTAGATAATTAATACATAATCAATTGTAACATAACATATCCAATTCATACAACGAGTCTTTTCCCGAGATCAAACCTACCTATACTGATCAAATATCTTGGTGTTTTGAGTCCGAGTCAAACGACGATTACATTTTTGGCGCCGTTGCTGGGGATTGACAACAGTATGAAATGTTAAAGAATTGATGGTACAAAAGACGAGATCGAAGGAGTATGAGCGGTGATTACGACTATAATAATCACAGAAGGAATCAACAAGTAAAGGAAAGACAGGAGGGATTTTATTTCAGAAATTTATTACGACAACAACAAGAAGGGATTCAACGTAAGAAACGTCGATGGAGTTGGATAAAGCCGTGGCTACATGCATGTGTGAGTATTCGAGCATATCCAAGTTCTAAAAGAAGTGCAATATTGCACCATTATATACCATTGGAGAAATTACCGCGAGCGCTTGTAGGGGATACCGCGAGTAATGAAGCGTCAGAGTCAAGTTCAGTAATTATAAGAAGTTTAAGTACAGAAGAATTGAATAATAGCGATAGTTTACAAGAAAGAAGAGTGAGCAAATATCAAATTGGAACAACTAGAACAATTGGAACAATGTTTTAAATATGTTTAAAACATATTTAAATATCAAGTTTGACTATTCATACACTCAAATCTAAGTTCTAGATCATTAAGAACCAACAATTTGACAACCCCATCACAATAAATTTACTTCTAATTATTTTCTTCTCCTTTTTCTTCTTCTTCTCCTTGTCCCTCTTCATCTTCTTCCTTCTCTCTTCTTGGCCTTTTTGTTTTGTTTTTTTTTTTTTTTGTTTGTTTGTTTTTTTTTTTTTTTTTGGCTCTTTTTCTTATCTTTTCCACCACTCCCTTCTCCCTTGATTTTTCTTTCCACTACTAATCATCAATAAGCCACTAACATTAATGTCTATAACTAACTTATTATAACAAAACATAGTCAAAATCCTCATTTTTTTTAGATTTTTTTAGTTTAACCAAGAATGTGAACCAACTTTTGGGCTCACAGATTTGGTTAGGGTTTGATTTAGGATTTAGAATTTGGTTAGGGTTTGATTTAGAATTTAGAATTTAGTTAGGATTTATAGTTTGGATTAGGATTTGATTTAAGATTTAAGATTTGGATTAGGATTTGGTTAGGGTTTGATTTATGATTTAGGGTTTGGTTAGGA
The DNA here is from genome assembly GCF_059467195.1 of Physcomitrium patens. Lineage (NCBI taxonomy): Eukaryota > Viridiplantae > Streptophyta > Bryopsida > Funariales > Funariaceae > Physcomitrium > Physcomitrium patens. The sequence continues at coordinate 7,744,087 of NC_143428.1, read as the reverse complement.
TTTGGTTTAGGATTTGGTTGAGATTTGATTTAGGGTTTAGGATTTTATTAGGATTTAAGATTCAATTAGTTTTGGCCTAAAGTTTGAATGAAGTTCAATAAGATTTTAACTAGAATTAAATTAAGATTGAATTGAGATGTATTTGAATTACATTTGTCTTTCTTTTAATGTTTTTTTAAAAATTCCTATTGTTTGTTTGAAATTTCTTTGAGGTTTTTTTGAATTTGATTAAGCTTGCTTAGCATTATTATAGTCTAATTAGAGAATTTTTAGTATTTTATTAGAATTAACATTTTGTTATTGTAATTTCCATTCTTCCTTCTACAGCCAGGTGCCCGGAGCATTCTCAAGCAAGACTTCACGTATTACGACACCGTATGCCTTGGTACCTTCACAATATCCAACAAACATATATTTTGCATCTTTTACACTAAGTTTGGATCTCATAAAATCTCATACTTTTGTTGAAGTAATACATCCAAAAATCTTCATGTATGAAATAAAAGGTTTTTTGTGACTTCAAGATTTTTTTTTCTTTAATATCAATGTCTTTAATAGAAATAGTACCAATGCTAGAATTTCTTTAGTAAATTTGTAAGACTTATTATCAGATATTTGTACAATGAAATAAGGTTGATTAAAATTTCTCTCAATAAACGTTGAATAGTATATATTATGATTTATTATAATAAAAGGATTTAAATTTAAAAAGTCAAGTAAAGAAAATCATTTATAAAGTCCAAGAATAAGATTTGATACTATAGCTCCTTTATATTTAAACTCTTCAAGTAATGATTTAATTATGTCAAATATGACACCATTGTCATAACATTCTTTGTATTATTGAGACTTTATTCTTATTTATTGGGCTCTAATATATAGGTCTATAATTCTTATCTTTGCAATAATTGACATCTTTGTCATGCTAATTCATATGTTCACATTATTGAACAATATAATGATTAGTAATTAGTCTATTATACAATATTTTGTAATAGTCTCAATAGACTTTTTATTTCCCTTTTCATAGAAGTTGAATACTTCTTTTTATGATAGATCTATTTTTATGTTTTTAATAAGTTTCTTTGATACAAAAGATAAGCTATAGTTCTATACCTTATATTCATTTGTAACATATTAATGGACATCTATAACAGTACATCTTAATAGATTGATAATTATATAATCATTAAAATCATATAGCAAGGTGTTCCAATTGACATCAATCCTTTCAATGTCAATACCTTGAATTTCAAAATTTAAAGGTAAGTTGATAAGTTTTCTTTTTAGCCTAGTGTCAATGTATTTAAAATCAAACATAAATATATTGTATCTTATTATGAAATCTAAATTTATTTCTTTAATAAGAAGAAAGTATATTTCTATTAAGTCTTTTTTTGTTGAAAATCCTCCTATATGCATATCATCAACATCTATATCATATTATTCAATATACAAATATAATTCTTAATTATATTAGATGTATAATTGTCATTTTATTTATTCTTCAAATACATTCTTAAAATAAACTTATAAAAGAAAGTTCAAATATGGAGAAAGACTATCTGCATGAGTTTACACATTAAGATCACACAATTAATTGTCTTTTGATCTATTAAAATTACCTAAGATAGCTACAATGCTTTTTGCATACTATCAATTCCTCTTCTAACAAATAAAATATTACAATTGATAATTCTATCTTATGCATTCACTGTCTCTTCTCTTATCCAAATTTATGACAATAATATATAATATTACACTATTTTAAAAGAATACATAAATTATTCTATATTCCAATTACTGGAATTCTCCAAAACTAATTGCCATTTCCAATAATCTACTTCAAACAATTTCAAATTCCATAGACTTCTTTTTGTAGCACATTCTCAATTTTTAAAAATCAATGTATTATAATTCTTCTAGTCATATCCATACTTCACAAACATCTTCAATTATTGACTTTTCAATTCTCTACTTATAATTTATTATATAGTAAATTCAATTTCTTATTTGACATCAATTAAATCAAATCTTTCTTTCATTACAAAATTTTATTTTATATTATTAAAATTCTATCTATTTCTTTTCTTTTATAAAAAATAAAAACAAGAGATAGCACCAAGCTTACTTTGGCTCATGATTATCATAGTCTGGCTCCGTTTACTTCTTCTTCAACTAACTTATATTTATTTCAAAATAAAGATTTCAACCAAAATTTTTTACTTAAGTACTTTTCTCAACTAAATCATCCATCCTACCTCTTGAATTAAATGTCCTATAGATAATTAATCAATTTTACTAATATCTAACTAATGGTCTACAAAAAATAATTTCTGTCCATTCTACAAGATGTAAGGTATCTTTGAGATACTACAAATATCATAAATAACTTATCTTTCTCTATGCAAGGATTTGACATACCACTTGTATTAGATGAGTATACTTCTATATCTATACATATTATTAATAGCCTTAAAACATCTCTTTGAACTATTCCTTATATTACACTCTAGCTATATCTATACTCTAAATGTATAAAATATAATCTCATATTATGATTTAGATTTAGACATGATGTTTTTATCTATTTGCAGTAGCTTATGTTTGCACTAGTGATAAATATTTCTTTTTTCTTCATATCACTTTTAAAAACCTTTATATCCATCTTATTTATTAGATTTAAAAAGTGGTCGAACATACTTTGCTTATAAAAAAATATACTTAATAAACTTCTTATTACCTTCAAAATATGATTGTAGCAGCTTTTTGATATACATTATAGTTTGTTCATAAGTCTTGGTTTATGTTATAATAATTAATAGATTAATTTATAGACTAGTGGATTTAAAAAAATTTATTTTGAATTTTATCTTTTTTGATTATAGCATTTAAAAAAATTATAAGACCTAAATGTTTAGTGTGAAGCCTTGAGAGGAGATTAGAGCCTAAAGAAAAAAATCTTAACTAGTAGGAGGCTTATTGAGAGGGATGAAAGTAAGGCATAGTTGGATGAAGGCAAGGAATAGAGATCTTCATTCTTATTGGTCAATGGCCATGCTCAATGGGCTTCAAGGAGGCTGCTTGAGGCCTTATTAGGAATTAAGGTTTCTTTTTCGAAGTCATTCGAGCTTTGGAGGCAAAACTCAAAATATTTAGGTTTTTGAATATGAATTGGATGCAAATTTTGTATGATTTGGAGTTTTTATGAAGGAATTATTGGCACTCAAAGTTAAAGTGTGAATTTCTTACCTACTGTCACTCTTTGGGGCATAATATATGTTTACGGAGAGCAATAAAGGATCGGCAACTGAAGTTGGAGAGAAAACTTCTTTAACTACACTTTTCATATACTTTTTGATCAATTTGAAGTTTATATGAAGAAGTTATAGAGAATTAAAGTCATTGCATCCAAATCAAAGGCAATAAGTAAGTGATTTTGTTCATAGTAATGGTTAGAGCCATATCTTGAGTTTCTAGACGATTTTTTGGCTCAAATCTTTTGGAGAAGGTAGATTAATGTGTTTGTGGCATGTAATCGTCGTTTGACTCAGACTCAAAACACCAAGATATTTGATCAGTATAGGTAGGTTCGATCTCGGGAAAAGACTCGTTATATGAATTGGATATGTTATGTCACAATTGATTATGTATTAATTATCTAAAACTTCCAAAGTTCTCTTCTTCATCTCAATTCAATCCCTTCACAATCTCTACAATCATTCATTGCCCTGCAGCTACTCAATATCACTGACATTCCTGACATCTACAGGATGCTTAATCTCTTTCCACAGTACTTCAATTCTCAATTCCTTTACTTTTACTCAATCTTCCAATGCTACTAATACAATGCAATAATCTCTATTATCACAATCACACTTTCTTTTTCCAAATTAATTAATTCGAATTCATAATTTTCAATATCTCAATAACAGTTTCAGCAATCTTTTTCTTAAATCCAATACTAAAGAAAAACACAAAAGCAAAGAAAACAAAAGGGTAGCTCCAAGCTTTACCCTGGCTCACGACTATCACAGTTTGGCCCCCATTTCTTCTTCCTCAACTTCTTTATCCTACCAAAATATGAATAGTCATTCAGCAGATTCTACAGGTTGTAAAACTTTGGCTTCTTAACCGCATATATTCCTAACTTCCTACTATTAACAACTAATCGAACTAACCATTCATCTAAATCTCAACATTACTACTATTTAACCGATAACGAACCAGAAAAGTCATTTATACATTCTACATAGCCCCACTCCTTACTGTGCAGCGTCCTCGTAAACCACCTCGTACTACGTTTTACAATATCACCACATCATTGGCTTCCTCCAATGTCTGAACCTCTAGTCCGCCTTGGTCCATTTCATCATTTCCATAAGTGAGATTGGTTTCGACTTCTTGAGCTTCTTCTCCAACTCCCTCTTCCACCTGCTTTCCATTCAATAAAGCTGTCAAGTCTTCGTTAAGTGCTCCCAATTCCCGAACCTGAGACTCCAAAAGCGTAATTTGGGTGTCTCGCTCTTTCAACTGCTCTTCCAGGGCATGCACCTGTTTCTCTAATTTCCATAAAGATGTACTTGCTGGATTGACCTCTCCTTGCTGCGTGGTAACTGTAATCATTTCTGCCTCCAATTCGGCAATCCTTCTCTTTAATTGCTCGTTCTCCGTCTTCGAGCTCTCCAATTGTCTCCGAAAATAGTCCTTCAATTTGGATCTCCTGGCTTCCAATTCCGCCACCCTATTCTTCTCCTCCTAGTATTGGTTCCGCAACTCCATATACTTTTGCTTGGTAAGCTCCATCAGACTCTTTGCCAACTTGTTCTCCTTGGCCCATTCTGCTTGGGTCTCCTTGAATTGGTGCTCCAATCTTGAGTATTTGAAAGCGTCCGTTACTGAAGAACATTGTAAATCCCCAATCTTCTTCTTCTGATCTTCAATGATCTTGTCTTTCTCCTCCAGTACCTGTCTAAGGCTGAATTCATTGTCCATTTTCTCAACGGCCATCTGTAATTGAGTAATTTATGGCGAGATTAATTCCTTGAGTTCTCTTGCCTGCTGGCCAGCTCCCGATAAATCCACCCGTTGATAATACTCTACCAGTACTGGTGGAGTGACCGCCATATTGGTACTGGGACGACCCAATTCTCTAGATGACGAGCTGACATTGGTCCGTTCGTAATTTCTAGCTTGGCTGCACTCTGCTATCGCCGCTTCTTCGACTTGTTTTGATGGCAATGGTGTTGACTCTACTCTTGTCTCTGTTGCTACAGCGTCTAGTCTCTCCACCATTGAAGGTTGCTTCAGTTGATATGTAATTGCTTCACACACGTAATTGGAGCATAACATCGTGGTAACCTTCTCTGTTCTTCTTTTCATGTCCAATTCCGCATGGATTCTGGTCGCAACATACGCTGCCCAGTTGAAGACCATCCCCTCCAGCGTCGCAATTGCTGAAAACAATAACCTCCTTGTTATATACATCGAATGTCAGTTCAGCCCTAATCGCTTCTGCACAAACCGCATCCATTCTCCCAGCTCCGGCATAAGCGCATCCGCTGTCTTCCACCCTTGATTTTTCTCAAACGCTTCGTTTTCCGACTTGAAGTACTTACTTGGAACAAAATCAGACTCCAAGTCTCCCGATACCGGTAGCTCACCCATGGGAAGATATAAAACCTTGTTCAACGTCACCTCATCTATACCAATAATTCTCCCATGAACCACACTAGACCCGTCTTTTGGATCATAATTCGTCACATATTCCGTTAACAATGCTATATCTATTGGTAGTAGCCTCTGCAAAAACTTCAAAAACCCATACATCTACGCCGTGCGAAACTCTCTCTATCTCCTTTGCGACCAAAAAATGTCCATAGCAACTGGCTCCATGCTGGTCACTATCACGCACTCCATTGGTGGCAATGCTCCCTTCATCTTGACATTACGCTCTCGCTCCTCTCTCGTAGCTGTCCTCTTCTTACGCTCAATCACCATCTTTGCTACTCACAATAATCTTCTAAAACCTATGCTTAGCAACATGAATCAAGAAATTGCAATGTAAACAATGTCAGCCAAGAGCCCTATTCCTAACTTCTACCCTGGTTCTCCTCCTGATATGACTTAACCTAACAGGCTTATAACAACCTATCCTATTAGTGTCTTCCTGACGGCTCACCTTCACTCAACTCGTCCATAATCTCATCATCACACGCTCTTTCCTTCCCATCACAACTCTTGCGCTGTCACTTCAATACTAAATTGGCTTTCTCTCTCCTCCCCTACCGATATAAAACTCGTCCCGGGTTTATGTAGCATACAGACGTAACCGATTCCCATTTATACGCGTGGTAAATTTAGCACCCATAAAGTCTTCTAATTGGACTGAGCCATTGGAAAAACCCTCAATGACTCTGTACGGCCCATGCCACCGAATATGAAATTTTTCTGGAAAATTTTTAAAACGACTGTTATAAAGCAGTACCAAATCATTGGGCATAAAAATTTTGGTTTTAATTTACTATCATAATAACTTTTCCGTCGCCTTTGAGTGGCCTCCTGTCTCAATAGGGCATTGGTTCGAGTTTCATCCAACTGCTCCAATTGTGCGAAACGAACTTATAACGACTCCGTATCCCCCAATCGTTCCTCCAGTGCAATGCGCAAACTTTGAACTTCGAATTCGATACGTAATATTGCTTCCTGACCATAAACTAATTAAAAGGGTGTGGCATTAGTCGTAACTTTATATGCAGTACGGTATGCCCACAAAGCGGCAAACAATTTAGTGTCCCAATCCGTGCTTACACCAGATATTGTCTTGGTGATAATTGTACATAATATGCCGTTGGTCTTTTCTATTTGGCCATTTGTTCTGGGTTGATACGGTGTCGTCTTGCAGTGTTTAATCTCATATTTAGCAGTCAATGCTTCAATTGTACTATTAATGAAATGGGTTCTTCGATCATTGACCAATTCTTTTGTACAGCCAAACCATGTAATAATATTTTCATATAAGAATGTGGCTACATCACTAGCACTATCAAATTTTGTTGCCTTCGCTTCGGTCCATTTGGTAACATAGTCCGTGGCAACCAAAATATACCGTTTTTGTCCATGGTGAGAGGCAGGTGCAATTGGGCCCACAAAATCAATACCCCATTTTTCAAAAGGTGCCTGTGCCAGAATTGGAACTAATGGCATCGCGGATGTATCCGTAGGATGACCAATTCGCTGGCACGGGTCACAACGACGTGCAAACTGGTGAGCATCAGCAAACATTGTCGGCCACCAATATCCCGCCTGTAAAACTTTGCGTGCTGTGCTGTCGCCTGCAAAATGTCCACCACAACTATCCAAATGACATCCTTCCAATATAGTGCGTGCTTCATTCTGATAAACGCAACGACGTAAAATTCCGTCTTTCCCTTGTTTATATAAAGTTTCTCCAATCATAGTATAAGGTGCGCTTTTCAAAACCAATCTTCTCTTAAGCTTCTCCGTAAAATAGAAAGGAAAAGTTTGAAAAGTCAAATACTGTATCAATTTGCTATATTCTGGTATAATTAGGTCGACAAGAAATAACTCAGTATCAGGTAATGCATCAGGAATGGGTTCATTTCTCAATATATTGGACAGTCGCGATAGAAGGTCCGCATTGGCATGCGACTTCCTCGGCCGTACATTAATAGTAAAATCAAATTCTTGTAAAAGCAATACCCATCTTACGATGCGGCCACTATCACGGACACAAAATACAGACTTGAAATCTAACAAGAAGTTCAAGAAGAAGTGGCAAAACTAGATTAAACAGATGAGTAGAAGAACAACACCAGAAAGGTGAGCTAGAACTCCAAGAGATGTCTTGTCGAGACTGATGAACTCTTCAGCCTCGATCCCTATATATACTCCTACTTAGGAGGCTTCTCGAGCTACTTCTATTAACTAAGAAGCTTCTAGAAGGTTCCAGAGGCTTCCTTTCTAGAAAGTTCTAGAAACTTCTCGAACTACTTCTATTAATTAGGAAGCTTCTAGAAAGTTCCAGGGGATTCTTTTCTAGAAGCTTCTAAAAACTTCTCTTCTAGAAGGTTCCAGAGACTTCCTTTCTAGAAGCTTCTAGAAACTTCTGTCTAAAAGGTTCCAGAGGCTTCTCTTCTAGAAGGTTCCAGAGGCTTATTTTCTAGAAGGTTCTGGAAACTTCTCTCTAGAAAGTTCTTAGGAATATGTCCCTAACATCACCCCCTCCTTTAGCTTCGAGGTCTTTGAGAAGCAATGTTGTTGAACAGTACCAACGCAAAAAAATGAAGATCTGTCGCATAACTTCTGCTATGAACTCCAACTGTTGTTCACGAGGCAAGTGGTTCATCGACCCTTGAAGCCAACAGTAGTGGCCCACGCCTTCGACTTCTGACCAAGCATGAGCTTCCGTGTCCTCATTGTGAAATTGTCCTGCAAACACGCCTTCTGGTTGACCATCGTAAGCAGGCTCGATCTCAAATACGATCACCAGTGAACGGTTACTCGGTATCCTCCGTCGTCGTCGTGGTACATGTAGTTCTTCATCTCGGGGTCGCCTTCGTGAGCTACTCGGTTGCGATACTCTGACTGGCATAGTATCTATCTCTTGGCTATCCATATTAAAAGACTAAACTACGATCTATCTTGGAGAAAATAACTACATCAACTATGAATTTTGTTGGTGCTCTCCCCTTTTCTTATATTGTTGGGAGAACAAGCTTCAGAAAGAAGCTATTATCGAATTGATTTAGGTTTATCGGGATGTCGTTGATGAAACTCCTATACCTTTTGTGGCGCATTCGTAAGATTTTTAGCTGGCTCCCACGTTCGCTCATTAATGTCATAGCCGCACTAATGAACAAGATATTCTAACTTTCTCCACCTTCCCCGTGAATCCAATACCTTTTCAACCTCGTATTCTTCATGGTTCTCGATTTCAATACTAGGTGGCGGACATTGCACTCTTCCAGGAAAAGATGACTCTCGATAAGGTTCCAACAGAGAAACATGAAAGACTGGATGTACCTTCATAGAAGCCGATAACTCCAGTCGGTATGCCACTGGATTAATTTGCTTCTGGATGATAAATGGTCCCAATCTTCGATAGTCCAACTTATCACATGGTCGCTTGGTCTTGATATTTTGTCAAAGAAGCCAGGCTTTGTCTCTAACTTTGAAAGTAGGTGCTGGATTCTGAAATCTATCTGCAGACATCTTATAGGATTCTTGAGCGGATTGTAATTGAAGCTTCAACATAGTTTGAAGCTCTGATAGTTGCTTCGCAAATCCTTCAGCTGCTGGATTCTTATTTGTTGACGGACTCAATAAATCAAGCTTCGGATGATACCCATAGTTGGAAAAGAATGGTGTTTGTTGAGTCGACGCATGGAAGGTGTTGTTATATGCAAACTCGGCTAGCGGTAGATATGCAGTCCAATCGTCTTGCTGATAGTTGATGCTGCATCGTAAGTACTGCTCCAAGACTTGGTTCACCCATTCCGTTTGGCCATCAGTTTGAGGATGAAAAGCTGAAGAAAGCTTGATATCCACCTTCAATATCCCAAAGAGAGATCTCCAAAACTTTGACACGAACTGGGTACCTCGATCTGATATGATATCATCTGGTAGTCCATGATATCGATACACATTATCGAGAAAGAGTCTTGCTGTGACTTCACTGGATGATGTCTTCTTATAAGGAACAAAGTGTGCCATCTTCGTAAGCCGATCTACCACGACAAAGATGCTGTCAAACGAGTTTGATGATGGCAAGTTCGTGATGAAGTCCATAGAAATTGAAGACCATGATCGACGTGGAATTGGCAATGGCTGTAGAAGTCCATAAGGGCGATGCCGAGGATTCTTAGATCTTGAACAGATGTCACAAGAGAGGACAAAATCTTTCACATCCTTCCACATTTGGGGCCACCAAAAATCTCGGGAAATAAGCTTCAAGGTCTTGTTGAATCCAAAATGTCCCGCAGCTGGAAAATCATGGCGAGATTGAAGAACTCGGAGTCGTGCTAGTCCTTTTGGAATGTATAATCGCTCTTCAAAGTATAAAAGATCTCCCTCCACCTTGAACTTGTCGTTATTGGTATGTTGTTTGATATCAATGGCTGCTGAATCTTTAATGGTCATAGCACGTACTTGGTTTAAGAAGTCAGCATCAAATGATACAATAGTAGCACAAAGTTGAAATCTCTCTGGCTTCAATAACATTGTACATTGTTGATCAAACGCTGCTTCTGCAACCTTTGGTGCAAGATACGATCTCCTTGATAAAGCATCGAATAGTCCTTGCTGCCTTTCTTAGTCAATAAGTGATAACAAAATCGAATCTAGATAGCGACATATTCCACCGAGCTTGACGCCGATTTAAAACTCGAGCCATCATGAAATACTCCAAATTCTTGTGATCCGTATATACGGTTACTGGATATGCAGCTCCTTCAAGAAAGTGACGCCATTCTTCGAAAGAATCCACTATAGCAAGAAGTTTCTTATCGTGGATCTCATAATTGATTTCAGCAGCAGAGAACTTCCGAGAATAGAATGCAACTGGATGGAGCTTCTTATCTTCACTCATTTGTGAAAGCACAACTCCCAAAGTAAAATCTGAAGCATCAGTTTCTAAATAGAAGGCCTTTGTAAAGTTTGGATGTACCAAAATTGGAGCTGTAGTAAATGCTGTCTTCAAATCTTGAAACGCCTTCTCCGCCAAAGGTCCCCATTCCAACTTATCCTTGCATGTTAATCGAGTGAGAGGAGCAGCAACTTGAGAATAATTCTTGATGAAGATCCGATAGAAGTTAGCAAAACCAAGAAAGCATTATACGTCTCTAACCGTCTTCGGAACCTCCCAAGACATGATTGCTTCTACTTTCTTGGGGTCCATCTTCAAACCTTCTGTAGTCGCAATGAACCCCAAAAATTCCATCTCCGTCTGATGAAATAAACACTTTTCTAATTTGGCATATAGTTCTCGCTTGCGTAGTTTCTCCAAGACCAAACAGACATGCTCCTCATGCTCTTCCTCGTTTTTAGAGAATATTAGAATATCGTCCAAGTAGATGATAACAAAATCGTCGAGGTGTTCTTGAAAGATATCATTCATCATATGTTGAAAAACCACTGGAGCATTGGTAAGACCAAAAGGCATGACATTATATTCGAAATGACCATACCTTGTATGGAATGCTGTCTTCCACTCATCTCCTTCCTTGATTCGTACGAGATTATAAGCTCCCCTTAGATCAATTTTTGTAAAGATCTTTGCACGTCGAAGTTGTTCTAAGAGACTAGAAATCAAGGGTAATGGATAACGATTTTTCTTTGTTACCTTGTTGAGGCCTTGATAGTCCACACACATCCGTAATGATCCATCTTTCTTCTTCACAAATAAGATGAGTGCTCCAGCATGATTTTGAATGATGAATGAAGTTCTTGGCTAGATTTTCGTCGATGTACTTTCGCAACTCTGCCAACTCCGTTTGCGATAGATTGTAGATTGGGCCAAAAGGTGGTTGTGCTCCTTCTTGCAAGTCTATGGCACAATCATATGGTCGGTGTTTTGGTAGTATGTCGGCATTCTTCTTTTGAAACACGTCTTCAAAATCTTTATATTGCTCCGGTATACTTGCTGTTGAGATCTTCTCCTCGGTAGTTGGAGCCGCATAAATGACAAATGGAGTGCCTTCCTTAGATGATCTTATAAACGCTCTTGCTCAAATGAATAAGGATTTCTTTTTTCGAGGTTTTTTACTAGGTTTTTTCTTGGGTGGTTTTGTGGGAAAAGTCATCTTCCGCAACCTCCAATCTATCAATGGATTATGTTTTTTCAACCAAGAAAGACCAAGAATAATAGGATTTGATGGGGTTCTAATAATATTAAAAATAATAGGACTACTATGGTCTTTAAACGTTACTTCAATAGGTTTTGATTCATGGGTGATGCTACCAGACAATAAAGGTCGCCCATCTATGACCTCAACATGAACAGGTTTTGATTTTTGTACTAAAGTGATCTTATGACGCTTTGCAAATTCTTCGTCTAAAAAACAAGCAGATGCTCCTGAGTCTAGTAGTGCTAAGGTTCTCAGTTTTTGAGGGCCGATAAACAGAGGGATTGTAAAACAAAGTGCAGGTTGGGCAGAAAGAAAGGAACTTGATTATTGTTGGGATATTTCATTGTCCAGCCGCACGGTTCCTACTGTGGCTAGGCATCCTTGTTTTCCTGAACAAATACTCTCCTAGTCTTGACTATGCCTCGATTTTGCTTTTTGGGGCAGTTTTTGACTTTGTGGCCTTCTCCACCACAATACAAGCATAAATTTTCCTCCATACGTCGTTTTTTTTCTTCTATAGTAAGAGATTTGATACGTACCACATCAATTTGCATGTCTTCCACCTCTGAATGCGAATTCACACTGCTTGCCGACATAGTTGGAGCATGGCAAATTGTATGTTGTCTTGAGCGTTGGTCTTGGCGACGTTGGAATAGGCGATTATCGCACTTCACAGCTTAGCTAATGGCTTCATTGAGCGTTCGTGGATCAGGAAGAGTTAACAGCAAATCCTTCACATCATCTCTTAAACCCCAATAGAATTGACTCATCAACGCTTCTTCATCCCAATTGATGTCGCATACTAATTGCCTGAAATCCAAAGCATAGACTGATGTAGAACGCATCCCCCTATCGTAGCGACCGGATCTTTGTTGTAGCCCATCGAACCTTATCGTGTTCACCAAATGCTTCCGCAAATGCTTTCAAAAAAGTTTCGAAGTTGTTTAATGTGGATGATCGTTTCTCAAACAAAGGAGCAAACCATGATAGAGCTTGTCCCGTAAGTAAGGTTCCAACAAGCCCAACATGTGACTCCTCCGTTGGATATCGTTCGGGCTGTAAAACTGTTATCAACTTGATTTGATTGACGAATCCTCGAAACTTGGAACGTGTTCCATCAAACTTATCTGGAAGGCTAATTCGAGGCTCCTTATGTTGTAGAACTAGTGGTTCTTGTCGAACCTGAGGTAAAGTTGTTTCTCCAAGTGCCGAAATTTGAGGCTGGTGTAGTTTAGATTGTGCTATCCTAGATACTCCATCATTATGAAGCCTTGCCACCACTCCTTCAATCTCTGCAGTTCTTTGTGATAACGTAGCGAGGGCATTCATAATAGCATCTAACTTAGACTCCAAACCTTCTGTCATACTAATGTCTTGACCTCCGGCCATTCTAAAAGAAGGACAAAAATGACCCTATAAGAGGCAATATTGGTTTATAGGAGGGTAATCCACAACCTATAAAATGCCTTAAGAATTTCAAGAAGAGGGGTAATCCACTCTCTTTAAGAAGAATAAGACTCTAATATTGTAACAGAAGAAGTATCAGTTTAGAGGAGGGTAATCCGCAACCTCTAAAAAATGCTAGTATACCTTCAAGTAGAGGGGTAATCCACACTCTACTAAGAAAGAATTAGCTCTGATATCTCAAGTTAGTGTAGTCTCGACAAACTGTCACGGATACAAAATATAGACTTGAAATCTAACAAGAAGTTCAAGAAGAAGTGGCAGAACTAGATTAAACAGATGAGTACAAGAACAACACCAGAAAGGTGAGCTAGAACTCTAAGAGATGTGTTGTCGAGACTGATGAACTCTTCAGCCTCGATCCCTACATATACTCCTACTTAGGAAGCTTCTCGAGCTACTTCTATTAATTAGGAAGCTTCTAGAAGGTTCCAAAGGCTTCTTTTCTAGAAGGTTCTAGAAACTTCTCGAGCTACTTCTATTAACTAGGAAGCTTCTAGGAAGTTCGAAGGGATTCCTTTCTAGAAGCTTCTAGAAACTTCTCTTCTAGAAGGTTCCAGAGACTTCCTTTCTAGAAGCTTCTAGAAACTTCTGTCTAAAAGGTTCCAGAGGCTTCTCTTCTAGAAGGTTCCAGAGGCTTGTTTTCTAGAAGGTTCTAGAAACTTCTCTCTAGAAAGTTCTAGGGAATATGTCCCTAACAGCCACTCAACTGGGGCTTGTTAATCATATATTTTAAAGCGTCATGATCCACGTGGATGACAAATTTATATCCAAGAAGATAATGCCGAAACTTTTGGACAGAATAAATCATTCCCAAAGCCTCTCACTCAGTTGTAGTGTAATTCCGTTCGGCAGCCACCAACTAACGGCTTGCATAATAAATAGGATGATCGTGGCCCTTGTCATCTTTCTGGCTCAATACCGAACCAATCGCAACATTAGAGGCATCAACATAAACCTCAAAAGATTTTGTCCAACAAGGGGCAATCAATATTGGTGCAAAAACCAATTTTTGTTTTAATGTTTCAAACGCAACTGTACATTCTTTGGTCCAAATTGGTTCGAGATTGTTCGGTAGTTGCTTTTTCAACAAATTTGTCAATGGAATACAGATAACAGCAAATAGATAAATAAAACGTCGATAATAGCTAACATGCCCAATAAAGGTGCGAACACTTGTCACTGTATCGGATATTTGGAGTTCTAGTATAATTTTTATTTTATCCGGATCGGTGGCGATACCTGTTTCCGATACGATATGACCCAATAATTTTTCTGAGGGTATCCCAAATTTATATTTTTTTGAATTCAAAGAAATTCCAAATTTAGCACATTTGTCTAAGCATCGGTCCAATTTGTCTAAATGTTCTTCTCTGGTACTGAATGTGTAGAAATCATCTAAAAAAATTTCCATTGAAACCCGTAGCTTATCTTAGAATGCTTGCATCATCATCCTCTGAAATGTAGCTGGCGCATTACAAAGTCCGAAAGGCATGACCTTATAAGCAAAAGTTCCCCAATCCGTAGTAAACGTAGTCTTTAATTGATCCTCCTTTGCAATTTTTACCTGATTATATCCAAAAAAACCATCAAGAAACGAATAACATTCGTAGCCTGCTACTGCGTCTAAGATACTATCCGTAAATGGTAAAGGAAAGTAATCCTTCTTTGTAGTAGCATTCAACTTTCGAAAATCTTGGCAAATTCAGACTTTCTCGTTCTTCTTGGGAACCATAACTATCAGCGAAATCCATTCACTATGTGGTACAGGATATATAAATCCCACCTCCAGAAGCTTATCCAATTCCTCCTTTACCATCAACGAATATTTAGGATTCAGTCGATGTTGCCTTTGTCGTACTGGTGTAGCCGTGTCCTCTAATTTTATTCGATGCTCACAAACTTCAGCTGGAATATCCTTCAAATCTTTATAAGACCAAGCAAAAGCTGATTTATGTTTTATAAAATAATCTGTCCAAAGCTCTTTAATTTTACCCGTTATACCATCATAAATTTGAATCAATTTGGGATTATCCTTTGTGCCTAGATTTATTGATTGACACTTTGGTCCATTAAGAGCTTCAGTGGTAATCTTCTGCTCTGTTTCGGGATCTTTCATAAACTCCGACAAATTGGAGCTTTCCAATTCGGGATCTATAGCACCAACTTGATTAACATCTCTTCGCTGCATCCAGTGTGTAATCATATGATCTAAATCATCAATAACGTCTGGAGGAACAAAATATTCTCTTGGTCTTCCACAATGGTAAATATTCATATTTTGTACTGCAACTTTCCGTGCCTCGACAGCCTTTGATTTGGAAACAACCAGTTCTTCTTCCGTAAACTCTTGTTCGCAGTCCGATGTATATTCTGGACTGGTAATTTGAGTTTCTCCGTGATACTGGACAGGATACATTTGGAGCACTATTTTATCCTTACCCTTTCCAGTTGTTAGCGTTCCACAACCCCAATCGTTTCGAGCTTCAGCTTCATATAGCCACGGTCGACCCAACAAAATTAGATATGACAATACTGTGCTTTGCAATTGAAATACAATATAATCAATTGTGTATGTAATCCCCGCAACAACTGTATCAATTCCTTGTAAAGTACCCATAGGTCGGACTCGACTTGAATCTGCCATTCGCAAAACAACCGTAGTTGGCATTAATTGGTCCAATCCCAATTCTTCCATTATATCTACATTCATGAGGTCAATGCTAGCCCTGCCATCCACTTGTACACCCTGAACTAATACTCCATCAATAGTCGGCGTGCTTGGATCCGGATTCAAACTTACTTCACGAATTTCTTTTTGACGAGTTCCTCGTCGAATCAAAGAAGAGTTTAAGATGTTACGACATTCTGGTGCTACTGCCAATAATTACTTTATTGTGATTGTTAGTTGAATTGAACCTAAATCCTTCAGAATATCATAGGATTCCATATTAGTCATGATTCCCAATGTCTTTTTTTCTTACGGATTTTGGATCGCGGTCCCCGTATATTGGTACTTCCAATATCAGGAATTGGTACTTCCTCGATTTTTGGTTGCAACTGCTCCTTGAAAATTGGATCCTTTAACTGATGCGACTGTCCACCGTATTGGTGTAATATTGGTACTTGTGAAATTGGTGGACGCACCAATATATTGGTCGAATTGGGTTGTGACGGTGACGCTTCATCCAATAATGGAGTAGATTTTGGTATTGGTCTGTTGACCGGGGCTGGTATCGATTTTTCCAATATTTGAATTGGTTCTTTGCCTTTTTGCTGATTTCTCGTCAATACTGCGTGAATCGCTTCTACCCGATGTACCGGTGATTCATGTGGTTTGTTTGTTTCTTCTATAATTTGCACTGTTGATGTCATGTGTTGGTCCCTACTATTTGGATTAAAAGGCACATTACATTGGTAGTGGTAATGATCAGATTGCTTACAATTTGCGCAAAAAGGTGCGTATTCTTCGACAAATCTTGGGTTGTTGCAATCACTTGCATAATGACCCAATTGGCGGCATCGAAAACAACGAACTGATTTTCTTTTTGTCCCATCAGGTACATTGGGAGTCTCCGTCGGGACATACCTTCCAGGTCGGTTCCATATTGGTGCAGTAAAGGATCCAGGTTGACTAATTGTCGCCATTGT
Source organism: Physcomitrium patens (assembly GCF_059467195.1). Lineage (NCBI taxonomy): Eukaryota > Viridiplantae > Streptophyta > Bryopsida > Funariales > Funariaceae > Physcomitrium > Physcomitrium patens. Next base: position 7,727,105 of record NC_143428.1, on the reverse strand, counting down.
TGAATTGGTCTATTGTATTGGCATCGATGGTTGATTTCCCATTTGATTTTGGCCACCATTCTGCATATTGGTCCCGCAGGGCTGATTCTAGTTAGGATTTTGGAAATTTTCGAAACCACGATTCACTCTATTATTTCTATTTCCATTCCATCCACTCGTATTTCCTGTTTGCACTTGATTTACATCCCATACAGTTGGTTGTATCATTGTTTGTTGTCTTAGTAAGTACCAACAATTGGCAGTGTTATGCTTTCCTCCACAATACATACACTGTCCCATCTTCTGATGAGGCGAGGGACATTCCATATCAAAGTGTCCCTGCCCTTTACAGTTGTTACACCATACATTAGGTCTCATATTAGAAGGTTTATGCCTTTTCTCTTTATCTTTAGTCATATGCACGGCTAATTCTTCCATTTTCTTTATTAGATTTAACAATAGAGCTTCGTTAGAATCGTTAATTGTTGCATTCATCGGTACTTCAGGTTGTCGATATGCCATCGACGAAAGATAAGTTGCCACGGGTGGTATCGCCTGCAAAGGAGTGGCATTAACTACTCCTTGAGAATTGGGATTTCTCATACTAGGCGCAATCATTCGTGGGAAGCTCCCTATCATCGTATTGGTCATTGGAACTTGATTTCCTACACTAGGAATCATTGTGGTTCCCACCATCAATAGTTGATCATAATGACACTCCTCCCACACCTTTGCACGTGCTAAGGAGGCAGCTACCGTAATTGGTTGAGACTCCTTAACAAACATCTTCAATTCTGGGGGATGCAACCCATTCACTATTATTGATAATATAAACGTGTCTGGCATTTGCTTTTTTGGCCATTTACGTAATATATGTGTAACTCGGTCATAATACGACTACACCGATTCTCCCACAAATATTTTACTGTTCAGCAAATTTTCTCGAAGACGATCTTCGAATCCTATTGGTCGAAAATGAGTTAAGAAAGTATTTTTTAATGCTTTCCAATTAGGAAATTGTCCCACTGGTTGTCGAATATACCATTCAAATGCTGTATCTTTTAAAGTCGTTGGCAGCCATCACAGCCAGACATCTTTAGTTCTGCCATTATTGGCTACACACGCTGTCAAAAATTGGGACAGGTGTTGATCGGAATCAGAACCCGGCCATCCATTAAATGTGGGTAATGGAGCCACGCTGGTGGTGCGATCTCCAATTGCTCCCATCTGTACCGCTATTGGTACTACGGGTGCTTCTTCTGCCATTGGTGCTTGCGCTGGTCTTCTTGCTATATTAATATGAATTCTTCTTTTTGTTCCAATTTGATATTTGCTCACTCTTCTTTCTTGTAAACTATCGCTATTATTCAATTCTTCTGTACTTAAACTTCTTATAATTACTGAACTTGACTCTGACGCTTTGTTACTCGCGGTATCCCCTACAAGCTCTCGCGGTAATTTCTCTAATGGTATATAATGGTGAAATATTGCACTTCTTTCAGAACTTGGATATACTCAAATACTCGCACATGCATGCAGCTACGGCTTTATCCAACTCCATCGACGTTTCTTACGTTGAATCCCTTCTTGTTGTTGTCGTAATAAATTTCTGAAATAAAATCCCTCCTGTCTTTCCTTTACTTGTTGATTCCTTCTGTGATTATCATAGTCGTAATCACCGCTCATACTCCTTCGATCTCGTCTTTTGTACCATCAATTCTTTAACATTTCATACTGTTGTCAATCCCCAGTAGCGGCGCCAAAAATGTAATCGTCGTTTGACTCGGACTCAAAACACCAAGATATTTGATCAGTATAGGTAGGTTCGATCTCGGGGAAAGACTCGTTGTATGAATTGGATATGTTATGTCACAATTGATTATGTATTAATTATCTAAAACTTCCAAAGTTCTCTTCCTCATCTCAATTCAATCCCTTCACAATCTCTACAATCGTTCATTGCCCTGCAGCTACTCAATATCACTGACATTCCTGACATCTACAGGATGCTTAATCTCTTTCCACAGTACTTCAATTCTCAATTCCTTTACTTTTACTCAATCTTCCAGTGCTACTAACACAATGCAATAATCTCTATTATCACAATCACACTTTCTTTCTCCAAATTAATTAATTCGAATTCATAATTTTCAATATCTCAATCACAGTTTCAGCAATCTTTTCCTTAAATCCAATACTAAAGAAAAACACAAAAGCAAAGAAAACAAAAGGGTAGCTCCAAGCTTTACCCTGGCTCACGACTATCACAGTTTGGCCCCCATTTCTTCTTCCTCAACCTCTTTATCCTACCAAAATATGAATCGTCATTCAGCAGATTCCACAGGTTGTAAAACTTTGGCTTCTTAACCGCATATGTTCCTAACTTCCTACTATTAACAACTAATCGAATTAACCATTCATCTAAATCCCAACATTACTACTATTTAACCGATAACGAACCAGAAAAATCATTTATACATTCTACATGGCATTTTATTTTTTAGTTTGTGAGATATGAAGAAATTTGCATGCAGGTATATAAAAACTAGGATTTGAAGCTATTATTAGGATTTTGATGATATTTTAAGATCTGCAATGAATTTGTAGTTGAAATTTGTTGTGGAAGTTGTTAAAAATATATCAGTACTTTATATAAAATTTGAGTAAGTTTGGACAATCAAATCAGAAGATATGAGTTATTGAAGTTCAAGAAAATTTCCACATAAGGATATACAAGGTTTTAGAGGATTTTATCATATTTTGGATATTGTTGATTACTTGAGGCTTATGTATTTGGTGTAATTGATTCAAAAGAGAAAATTTATATTTAAACTTAGGACTTCCCTTATTTTGAAGCTTGATTGAACAATTAGTTATAGGCAGGAGCCTAGTGCTTTCTTGAGGCAAACTCTTTCTATTTCGATAATATCTCTTTTATTACCTTTAGAACAAAGAAGATATCAGATCTAATAATTCTAATATTGATAACATTCTATTGCTTTCACATAATATACAAAGCATATATAAAGTAGGTTCTAAGTCTTTGAGCATGAATTGAAATAGATTGTGATACTTCATCTACTTCTAATCTTTTTATATCTATTAGTTTTCAACGACACTAAATCCATCCACTCTTAGTTAGTATAGATAAATATTTTTCATCTTTGCTTATCTTTTGCTTTACAAGTTGTTTAGGCTTTAATACATTTTTATAGATAGTTATTTGTATTTTGAATTACTTTAGTGAATCACTCCATTAACCTATTATTAATATGTATTGGAGGTACGAAAAAAAGTTTCTACAACACAAAATAATAATAGATTGGTCATACTTATATTTTCAAATGTATAGTTCTTTAATATATAGTATAGACATCTTTATGCTTGTATCATCAAAGACATCAAGAATATATATGTTTATTAAAAAGATATAGTTTAATGCTCTATAATATAATGTTGGATAAAGAAATATATCTATATTTCTAGTGTTGGACAATATTTTTTCTTTTATCAAATACCACAGTTCTTATATACATATATGAGGAAAAAAGCTTAAGTCTTCTCTTGAGATTTAGTATGGCATACAATGGAGTATAGAATATTTATCTTTTTCAACACCTATTTTTATTAAATCTGTAGAACATATTATTTCCTAAAGCTTCTTTGGACCCTTATCAATTATGCCATCTTCCAAAGGATGTAATGGCTTAAATTGCATTATCTTCTTATTGCTTCTATTTGCATCAAATATATTATATACATACTTATAATAGTTGGATTTTAGTCTCTTAAGATGGTCTAAAGCATAGCAGCAAGGATATCTTTGTTAGGTAATTGGTTCTTTTTAAGTCTTGAAAAGAATCTTATATCATAAGCATATATTTTTAAATATGGACCATCCTTGAAACACCTCATAGTAGGCCTTTCTTCAAACTTATACTTCTCTTTTTCAAATTTTTTAATTACTATTGGTTTAATAGAGCTCTCTCTTCCATACTCAAATACAAATAATTCTAGAACTTCTTCTTTTAGAACAAATTTTTGTATAAAATGGTTGAATATCTTTTCTTTTTTAGCCATGATATTATATAACTTACTAAAATCATCTAATACTTCATTGTAGATACTAAATAAAAAGAGGTTTTGGTGTACAATATCATTTATATATTCTTTATTCTTGATATTTGATATTATAATATTCTTACTCTCTCTTCTTTTAAATGTTATTATTTCAAGTTTAGCATATAAAGAATATTTTATTTTCATAGATATTAGAATAGTCTTTTTTTTAATGAAAAGATATTATATAATCTAGGATTGTTTATTACAACATCATATAGTAGCTCTAAGTTTGGCTTCTCTTTTGTTATGTTAGTAGACAACTCTATATTTGTGACTTCAATATCTTGTTGTATGTCAATACAAATTGTAGTACTAATCATATTAATAAGCTCAACAATAGAAACAATATATGATGATTCATATCTCATCTTCATTATATCTAAGTTAAAGTCAAAGAATATTCTTATATATATTCTCTTATTATCATTTCTGAGAGTTGGAATCATAAATATAATAGAAAGTATATTATTTCCCTTCCATGAGTTATCAACTTCCATAGTAGGATAGAAGTGTTTAAATCATCAATAGTCACCAATATGTTTATCAATTGGAGGAACATCTTCAAATATTCATATAGTATCAAAAAGTGAGTTTCTATATGTATTGTTAATAGGCCATACTAAAGTTACGTCTCTTATTGTATAAGAATCTATATCTTTTGATACTTATAAAAAAATAATACTAGTAAGAAAAATATTTTTTATTTTTTTATATTACTATTCTATAGTAAACCTCATCGTAATAATTTTTTTTATTTTTTTTATATTATCCCTTTTAAATCCGTACCACTCACATATTCAATCTCTAGCATATATCTTTGGTCAGTTGTCATAAAATATTCCTTTCTCTTCCATCTCTTATAGTTCTAAGCTTGATGCAAGATAATGCTTTAAAACAAGTATGTAATATATAAGATTAAATATAATTTCTTTTTCAATAAATATTATCATACTATATATAAATATATCATCTTTGAATATAGAGACATTGAGAGTATTTGATGGCATCACTATTATAATAGAAAATTCTATAATGTCTTTTCATATAGACTTATAGTAATCAAGTGTAAATTTTGATATATCCTTCTTTATAAAAGTATTTATATTTATTCCAAATAGACTCTTATCTATGAAGTATCTTGCTATTAATACTATAAGGTTATTTTCTTGTCCTATATATAGTCCCATCTTTTCATCGGATTCAACAATTTTATTATTAAATACATATTTTCTATTTTGTATTATCTCCTTTATTTATAAAACCATATTACTTAGATAATATGAACCTACAATATGTAAAAATATTCTTCTTGATTGTAGTCCTATCGTAAAATTTGAAACCAGATATATTTGGATTAATATTAATAATGTCATTAATAACATTGTTATAAAGTATAGGAAATCATCTGTCTATTCTTTTTCTAGACTTTGCTAATATGACTATTGTAGCAAGAAAAAGCGTTATGTTTATATGAAAAATCTCAATACTATATAATATTCTTTCAACAGCCTTTGCCATCTGTGAGCTAATATTAAAGTGCTTCATAGAGAATGGTAATACATCTGATGACATCTTAGTATCTCTCTCATCAAATAATGAGACACTAATACATTCCAATTTATAGAAGTATCCAAGAGACTATTTATAATCTTGAAATGGTTACAACCAAAGAATCCTTTGTTTGTATCAAATGGATGTCAAGGATATAAATCTTGAAGAAAATAATCCTCAATACAATCTTGTGTCATTGAAGAAAATTAAAAAGTTATTAAAAAGGTGATGTAATATTAAACTAAAATAGCTATTATCAAAAATAAGAAGAATAGAAAGCCTTGAAATAAGATTAAAGACTAGAAAGGTATTGACAAGAGTGAAGAGGCTTCAGTCTTGCCTCTATATATACTCTATAATTAAGAGCTATATGACGATATTTTGTAGGACTTTCAATATGTATTGACTTTGCTAGCCACATGTCTTAACTTGTAAGACAAGTTATCTATATATGTGCCATTTATTTAGCTTCTTCTATTAGCTATTACATGGAGTTAACTTGTTCTACAAGCTACTATCATGTAGTTAACTTTTTAGTCAAGTTTCTAATCTATAAACACATCTAAAGTCAAAACCACATCTATAAAGTTTTTTTAGAAGACTTTATGAAATTAATCTATATTTACCTATTTCTACTTAATCATATAAGTAATTATTAGAATAAATATATTTATCTCTGACATTATCGTTTCTTCTAGGAACAAGTTTTACGAGGAGCAGTCATCATCTTTCATGAATTTTTACAATTCTTCATCTTAATTTTGATGGATGTCGTCAATAAAAGGCCTCTATCTTCTTTGCTGCATTTGTAAGATTCTCTGATGGCTCCCATGTATATTTATTAATATCATATCTATTGTTATATTGCATGATTTTCTATTTGAAAATATACTAGTTACCTAGCTATAGAGAGTTAAGTTCTAATAAATTATTTAACCTTTAAAGTAGAAGACAAATAAATACTAAAATATCAAAAAGATATTATTCTAGTAAAACCTTTTATATTTAAAAAGGTTTATACATAAGGCTTAATAAAATATCTAGGAATTTTCTAACATTCTTAGTTATACCAAATCATAACTAACCATTTGCTAATAAATTAGATTTTCAATAATTCCAAAGAAAATCCATAATCTCCTCTCAAAAACTAATCTTTATATCAAAATTTAACCATAGCTCTATATATCCATCTTCAATATATACATGAAGTCTTGACTTCGAAAAAACCTCTTTATTTTATATAAAATATTCAAATCGTAATAAAATCCCTTCAAAATATATTTTTTGTATAAATAATTTCTTCTTTTAGAACTTTAAAAATTCGTATTTCTTGATCCAACTATTATTTTTTTTAATTTATAAATAATATAGAATTTATTCTTAAGTATTACTACAAAAACATTCAACTATAAGTTTGCTACTAATCATTTGGCATCTTAAAAACCCTAGCAGGTGCTTAAATCCTAATTCACAAGTACTTGAGTATTATTTTCTTCATATCTTACAAATCCTAAATCCAAATGCTACAAAATTTATATATAAAGTGATAAAGTAAATGTTGGATAAATAAAAGATATTATCTAATATAAGTTACTAATGGTTAAAAGACAGCAAAAGGTAATAAGAAAGTTATCAAGGTGGTAGCTAGGATTTATAGTGGAAACTAGATTAAGTGGAATTTAGGATTTAGTTGGATGAAGTAAGGATGAATAAAAATAAAGTTGAGCCATAATGGATGTAAACTCTATCTATAAGTAAAGAGTGTTGGAAATGAGAGGCATCTCATTTCACACTTTTTTTGTGTCTAACCTTGCTGATTTCTACTTACTTGTATCTTATTTATTGTGTTTCTTTAATATAAAGTTTATTAACATGAAAATATATATTCTTAGAAATTTTTAGACAAAATCTTATCAGATTGTACAAGATATGGCTCAAAATACAACTACTAGCAATTCAAGTCACTTAATACTTCTTAGATTCCAAGTACTGACTTCAACTTCCAATATCTCTTTTATTCTAACTTATAATTCATCAAATAATATATGTAAAGTGTAGCCAAAAAAGTGCTCTCCTCAAAATAAGTCACCAATCCTTTTTTGCTTTCTGTATGCATGCAATATATTCAAAAACGTGATAGTAGGTACAAAACCAATGCTTTGATTTTAAGCGCCTATACCTCCTTTATAAAAACTCCAAATGACTCAAAATTTGTATTGAAACTATAGCCAAAAACCTAAACTTGTTAACCTTAGCCTTCAATGTTCAAATCCTTCTAAAAGACTAATCTTAATTCCTAATATGGCCTTAGGCAACCTTATTGAAGTCTATTGGTCATAATTTTTGATCAATAGAAATGGAGATTTTCATTATCCATCTCTATTCATCCATATAGATGCCTTAATTTCTCTTTTTTGCTACTAAGATCCTTTTCTAATCCTTTTTTTATAAGATTTACATAATATATGTCCTAAACACCAAATTAAAGAATCAAAATAAAACTTCAAGAATCACCAATGTCTAACAAAGGTGACTTTAAATATGTAAAAGTCACTATCAACCAAAATTAATCTTAAAAGCCACTATGAAAAGAAAACAAAGTTATACAAATTCTAATAGTAGTTATTTTAAATAACTTTCTTTTAAAGTAGTAATCTAATTACATTCTACAATCAATTAAAATCCATTAATATGGTTCTTATTATGTTACTTAGTAAATTAGATATCAAACATATAAACACAATATTTTCACATAATAGCCAAACCACAACATAACACCACACCAATGAATAAGATATTCTAACCTATTTTGGCATTGTGTTGAGCTTAAGACTTCTTCCACATCAAATTCTTGATTATTATCCACTTTTATAGGTAGAGGTGATATTTATTTTCTTTTTGAGATATTTATTATCTTATACAACCCAAGAAGAAACATGTGAAATATATGGTAGATCTTTATAGACTCTGATAGATATAATTGATAAGCAATAGGATTGATTTGTTCACAAATAGGAAAAGATCTTAGCCTACAATAGTCCAACTTATCAGAAGGACAAGTAGTCTTGATCTTGCAACAAAGTAAGTATATCTTGACATCTATGTTGAATTATAGTTTCTCCTTGCGATAGGCATCTTCATTGGTCTTTTGTCATTCTTGAGCTTCTTTTAATTATGTCTTCATTGTGGCATGTACCTCTAACAAATAATTTACTAAATCTTTTGTCATAAGATTATCAACTTTTGAAAAGTCAAAAATATCAAAATATAGATGATAACTATAATTGATAAAAAATGGTATTTTTTGAGTAGAAGAATGTATGAAATTACTATATGCAAACTCTGTCAATGGCAAAAAAATTGTCCAATCATCTTGATGATAGTTGATGGTACCCCTAAAATCTTGCTTTAGAATTTGATTCACATATTTTGTTTATCCATCACTTTGAAGATAAAAAGCTAAAGAGAGCTTTATATCCACTTTTAAAATCTTAAATAGGATTTTTTAAAATCTTTATATAAATTGAGTCTCCCTATCTAATATAATATATTTTAACAATCTATGATAATGATAGATATTGTCAATGAAAAGCTTAGCTATTTCTTCACTTAAATAGATTTTGTACATGGTATAAAATGTGCCATTTTGGTGAACCAATCTATGATTATAAATATAAAGTCATATGAACTTGAACTTGGAAGATCTGTAATAAAATCTATAGAAATGGAAGACCATGGTTGTTTAAATATAGACAAAATTGGAGAAGTCCATAGGACCAATGATGAGGAGTTTTTGATCTTGAACAAATGTCACATGATTAGATAAAGCCTTCTTTTACCTTTCACATTTGCAGCCACTATAAATCTTTAAATATAAGTACAAATATCACATGACTAAACAAAGTCTTTTTATATAAAGTTGATGTACAAATAAATTTATTTTTTAAAGCAAAAAATAATACTTTTATTTCTTTATTCTACTCAAGTTTATCTTTACAAGTCAAACATGTAAGTGGAGCTATAACTTGAGAAAATTTCTTGATAGAGATTTCATAATAATTAAAAAAGTCCAAAAAGTATTATACATCTGTTATTATTCTTGAGATCTTCTAATCTATGATAGTTTGGACCTTGTTTAGATCCATCATAAGAACTTCATTGTAAATGATGTATCTCAAAAAGTCAACTTAAGTAGTATAAAATATACATTTTTTTATCTTCACGTTGTGATACTATAAAACCTTACAGTATGAAAAAATTAATTAAAATATATTATATGTTAATAAATCTAGATGTATGTTAGAATGATTAATAGATTAATTTAAAGAGAGTAGATTTAAGAAATTTTATTTTGAGTTTTATCTTTTTTGATTATAGCATTTAAAACAATCGTAAGATCTAAATATTTAATATAAAGCCTTGAGAGGAGATTAGAGCCTAAAGAAGAAAATCTTAACTAATAAGAGGCTTATTAGAAAGGATGAAAGTAAGGCATGGTTGGATGAAGGCAAAGAATGAGAAACTTCATTCCTATTGATCAAAGGCCATGTCCAATGGGCTTCAAGGAGGCTGCCTGAGGTCTTATTAGGGATTAGGATTTTATTTTTAAAGGCATTTGAGCTTTGGAGGCTAAGGCCAGTAAGTTAAGGATTTTGAGTATAATTTGAGTAAAGATTTTGGGTGATTTCGAGTTTTTGTGAAAGAGATATAGGTCTTCAAAGTTAAGGTGTCAAATTTGTACCTAATATCATTCTTTGCAGCATAACATATGCGTATAGAAAGCAATAAAAGATCAATGACTAGAGTTGGAGAGAACACTTTCTTGGATACACTTTATATATAGTTTTTGATGAATTCCAAGTCTACATGAAGGAGTTATGGGGCATTGAAGACAGCATATGTAATTCAAAGGTAGTAAAAGAGTCATTTTATTGATAGAAATGCTTAGAGAAATATCTTGAGTTTTTAGACGAATTTTTATTTCAAAATTTCCATAAGTGTAAGTTATTAAGTTAAAAATCTATAGATCAAAGTTTCATGGTATTTAAATACTTATTTTGTGAGATATGAAGAAATTAGCATGTAAGTATATGTAAGCTAGGGTTTTAAGCTACTATTAGGGCTTTAGTGATATCTCAAGATCCATAATGAATTTGCAATTGAATTTTTTTTTGGTAGTTTTTGAAAGTATATCAGTACTCTACTTAAAATTTATGATTGTTTAGACAATCCGATCATGAGATATGAACTATTGAAGTTTGGGAAACATTTCTCATAAGGACATATAAGGTTTTAAGATACTTTATCATATATTTGGGTGTTTTTTTGGTACTTGGGCTTATGTATTGATTTAATTGTCCTAAAAAAGAATATATTGTATATATAAACTTGGTACTTTTATATCTTAGACTTGCTTGAGCATTTAATAGTAGCCACAAGCCCAACACTTTCTTGAGGCAAACTCTCTCTACCTCAATAATGTATAATCTTACATCTCTTAGTTTTTGTAATATATGAAAAATATGAACTACATGCTCTTTTGTATTCTTATAATAGATTAAAATATTTTTCAAATAACAAATGACAAAACCATGAAGAAACTCACAAAGGACATCATTTATTAGATATTGGAAAGCAATTGGTATATTTGTAAATCCAAAAGACAGGATATTATATTCAAAATATCCATATCTAGTTCAAAAAGAAATCTTCTATTTATTTCCTTTTTTGATGTAGATTAGATTATATGCTCCTCATAGATCTATTTTTGTATAGATTTTTGCTTGATTTAGTTGATCAAAAAGTCTTCAAATCAAAGATAGAGGATACTTGTTTTTGATGGTGATCTTGTTAAGTCCTCAATAATCTATACACATTTATAGAGATTTATCTTTTATCTTCACAAATAAGATAAAAGCCTTGACTAAAGATTTAGAATGGCATCTAAAATTCTTAGCCAAGTTCTCATCAATATATTCTTTGAGTGCAGCCAACCTATTTTGTGATAGGCTATAAATTGGTCCAAATGGTGGTTAAGTTCCTTCTTGAAGATTGATGGTACAATCATAAGGACGATGCTTCGAAAGAATATTTATATTTTTTTTTTCAAAAACATCTTGAAAATCTTGATATTGACTAAGAATATCACTTATAATCTTTTCATCATCAACAATGGGCATGGTGTATCTAGCAAAAGATGATCCGTCATTTGCAGCATGCATGAAAGCTTTTGCATCTACTAATATGGGTTTGGATATACTAGACATATAGATTTCTACTCACTTATTAGAACCTTGTGCTAAACTATAAAAAAATTGAGGTAACAAGAAATCAAATCTATTTAAGAATTATATCTTTTTAATCACAATAATCCTAAAATGATTAGATTAGAATGAGATTTAATGAAATTAAATATTACTAAACTATTGTGACCATTAATTGCTACTTCTACAAGAATAGTTTTATGTGTAATATTTTCAAAAGATAATAAATATTCATCTATTACTTCTACATGCACATGTTTGATTTTCTTAACTAAAGATATGTCTTATTTTTTAAAAAAGTTTTCATCTATAAAAACAAGTTGAGGCTCTTCAATCCAACAAGGCTAAGACTTTGTAATTTTTCAGACCTAAATAAATTTCTATTATAAAAGAAGGTAAAGAATCAAAGAAGAGAATATGACCTTTATTAGATATTGTATATGATTCTAAGTACATAGTTCTTATTGTAGCTAAAGCAATTCATTTTCTAACACATTCTCTTCTTTGACGATCAAGCTTCTCATTTTGTCATTGCATTATTTCTTTGGACAATGTTGAGTAGTATATTTAACTTCTGCACAATATAAGCATAAGTCGTCTTGACATTGTTGACTCTTTTCTTGCTTTGTGAGAAGTTTAAAACATACCATATCAATTTGTATTGGTTCTAGCTTTGATAAATAAGTTTCTAAAAACTTAGAAATTATCTTCATTATTTGGTTTATTCTTCTTCAACCATATCTTTGTTCTCGATGTCTTTCAGATAATCAATTTTTATATGCAATGGCTTGAGTAATAAATTGTTCTAAAGATTACATCTTTAGCATTGTCAGTAACAAGTCTTTGTCTTTATCCTTCAATCTATATCAAAATTGATTCATAAAGATTTTGTCATTCCAGTCCAAGTTGCAAGTGAGGTTTTGGAATTCAATAGCATATATAGAGGTTGACCATGATCCTTACCGTAAAGATAAGAACTTTATCTTTGCTACTATTTTTCAATCACTTTCTTTAAATGTGGCTATAAATACTTTTAGGAATGAATTCAAATCATAAAGGAGTTACAAATCTTTTTCTATTAAAGGTACAAATTAAGAGAGAGTACTTCTTGATGGAATTACTCTTATAGATCTGACTTAAATAAATCCATCGGAGTATTGGAAAGGGTGCAACCTTAGAAAAAGCTTGACTTATTGCAAAAATCCTTGAAATTTTGATCTTGTCCCATCAAACTTTTCAAGCATATTAATCCTTATCCTTGTCAAACTTATAGAAGCAAAATTCCTTAGATTTGGTTGTGAGGTCAATCTACTTGCTTCTTTCAACTACATAACTTCTTATTGTAGACTCTAAACTTCTTCTATAGGCATAGGCATAGTACTTCCATAATTTAGGTTAGAAATATGTAAAATTTCTACTCTTAGAGTATTGACAAGCTCATGAAGATTTACAACAGTTGCAAATCTATTCTCACTTCTACTAGAAGTAGCATCCGTAATCTTTTTTTTTTATAGAAAATTCAAAAAAATCTAAAAAAGTTAAACTAGAAGAAGATAATTTGCAACCTCTATTAAAAAAATTTACAAAGTGGAAAAATCCACTTTTTTTAATAAATGTTAAAAAATGTTAAAAAATGAAAAAATATATTTGAAAGTAGGTAGTCTGTAACCTTCAAAATATAACAATAGAAGTGGAATAATCCACTCACATTTAAAATAAGATAAAAATATTATGTTAGTACTCTTATTAAATTATCAAGGATATGCATCTCAAAGAAAGAAAATTCTCAATGCAGTCTTATGTCACTAAAGAGAACTAAAAATTCACTCAAAAGGTGATGTAATATTAAACTAGAATTGCTATTGCCAAAAAAAAGACTAAAAAGTCTTGAAACTAGACTAAGAACTAGAAATATATTGACAAGAGTGAAGAAGGCTTCATTTTTGCCTCTATATATACTCTCTAATTAAGAGCTACGTGGCAATATTCTATAGGATCTCGAATATGTATTGACTTTGCTAGCCACATATCTTAACTTGTAATGTAAGTTATTTATATATATACTATGTAATTAACTTATTTCAAAAGCTATTATACAGAGTTAACTTGTTCCATAAGCTATTATCACATGCTTAACTTGTTGGCCAAATTTCTAATCTACAAATATATCTAAAGTCAAAATCTTGTCTATAAAGTTTTTTTAGAAGACTTTATGAAATCAATCTATATTTACCTACTTCTACCTAATCATATAAATAACTATTGAGATAAATGTATATGTCCATAACAAATGGTGATGGATGTGCTGCTTTAAGGATTATATTCTTTGATGTACCAATTTCCTTATTGAAGATAGATGCAATCTTTTTCTACAAGACAAATAGCATCTCTTCTTTTATAGATCACAATCTTATGCATGTATTTGTAAACCATTGCCATAGAGCATCGTAACTTCTACTTCATCCACTCTCACTTATTAATGTTGAGTTTAGAAGAAGTACACCTTACTTACACCTCTTAGTGAGATCACCATAAAAGAGTATATCAAAGCTTTTTATCTCATCAAATATTTCTTTGAATATATCTACTAGTAATGGAAGAATCAGATATCCTTTGTTAGTTGAAAAAGATAATCTATTAACCTTGTCAATATCCTTATATAATTCTTGATCAAGTATTATTACTCTCACATTAATTAATGGTATTTTATAGAATACTCTAAAGACATCATTTAATATTAAAAATAATATAATTTTATTGTCTATTTCTCTCTTAAATATAGTAACTATCTCATTTAATTCATTTGCCATGGAAACAATGAACTCCTTCTATTTAAAAAGTAATAACAAAGATATAATTAAGTGGTATGAATTTAATGTCAAATGTATGATTAAAAGAGGTATTAAAGTACCAAGTATTAATTCTTACAAAGATATCAATAATACTATCTTCTTTGATATAGACTTAAAAGACTCAACAACTCTCATAGAAGAAGGTGTAGAGTGTTGCACTAAATAAAAAAGTAAAAAAATAATATCCATTGATATTTAAAAGAGATTAGCTGATGAAGAAATGACAACAATGTTTGAGTATTATGAATGCCATAATCAGTGGCAATTATAAAAAAAAAAAATATATATATCTTATTATTATCTGAATTCTCTTTTATAGCAAAACTATATAATATCTATACCATCTCTTAAAGTACCATCGTATTATGCTATTACATCTTATATAGACTTTGAGATACATCTTTGTATATATCCAACATCAGAAGTGTTTCCACCAATATTCAATAGTCCTTCTCTTTTTCTTTGATAGTGAAAGAAGTATTCATTAGGACTAAGCTCTTGTTAATATGAGCTATTCACAAATCCTTGCTATTGTAAGGAATTATTATATAGACTACACTATGTTAAAGTTCTACTACATGGTAACACTCTTTGTGGTCTTTTTTATGTTATCCATTATTGACCTACTACTGAAGATATTTATCTTAGATTAACAAAGATTCTTTTAGATCTATTTTTTAAGATTGTAAAGAGTAGATTATTGACTTTAATGGATTCTATTAATACTTGTTGGCTTATATTTTTAATATTATTAAGAATAACTTCTAGATCTTTATCATCTATATCTATATTAGCTATAGCAACAGAGCTAAGCTTGTTAATATATTTATTGTATCATATGCTTAATTCTTCTTCAAGAAGCTAGCGATCAATGATCATCTTTAGTGATCATACAAACTTTAAAGCATACTATCCATATATGTTTTTTATCACATTCTTTATTGTATTGGATATGAATAGTTTAATCATCAAATTATTGTCACTGCTTACTATCTAGATAAGTATGAGTATGAAATTTCTTAAAGTATGTACATTAACAGTATGAAGATGAATATAAGATGTCATGATACAGTCATATAGTGTTGATCATCTCAATAGCTTATCCATCTTGTACATCATCAACACTATCAGGATAGAGAGAATTTGTCTCAAGAAAGTATTTGGTTCTTCGCTACTACTAATTACTCAATCAAGTCTTGAAATAAAAAAGACCAAGTTTATAATATATATATATATATATATATATATATATTACTTTAAAAAAAATTATACCATATACAAGTCTTAAATTTCCAAAAATATCTAAAATATGATAAAAGGATTTTAAATCCTTATATATCCTTATAGGGTATTATTCTCAAAATTCAACAACTCATATCTTCCAATTGGATCAATCAAACATATTAAAATTTTACATGAAGTACTGATGTACTTTTAACAACTATCACAACAAATTTTAACTATAAATTTATTACAGATCTTAAGATATTACCAAAATCCTAATAGTAGCTTCAAATCCTAGTTTTTATATACCTACGTGCAATTTTCTTCATATCTCACAAATTAAGCATTCAAATGCCATAAAATTTCAATATATATATATATATATATATATATATATATATATATATATATATATATATATATATATATTTTAATATAATAATCTACTTTTTTCAAAAGATTTGAGCTAAAAATTTGTCCAAAAAATTAAGATGTGGCTCCAATCATTACTATGAATAAAATCACTTATTTACTCCCTTTGATTTGGATGTGCTGACTTCAACTCTCTATAACTTCTTCATTTAAATTCCAAATTCATCAAATAATACATGAAAAGTGTAGTCAAGAAAGTGCTCTCCACGCTTAGTTACTGATCCTTTGTTGCTCTTTGTAAACATATGTTATGCTCCAAAAAGTGACAATAGATATGAAATTGACATCTTAACTTTGAGTGCCAATAAGTCCATAAAAAATCCAAATCATACAAAATTTACATCCAATCCATATCCAAAAACCTAAACTTATTGATACTAGCTCCCAAAGCTTGAATGATCTTAGAAGAGAAATCCTAATTCCTAAAAAGGCCTCGGGCAGCCTCCTTGAAGTTCATTGAGCATGAAATTTGACCAATAGAGATGGTCTCCATTCCTTGCCTTCATCCAACCATGCCTTACTTTCATCCCTTCCAATAAGCTTCCTATTAGTTTAGATTTTCATATTTTAGACTCTAATCTCTTCTCAAGGCTTCATACTAAATATTTAGGTCTTATAATTTTTTAAATGCCATAATCAAAATAAATAAAATTCAAAATAAATTTTGTTATATTCAATCTCTTTAAATTAATATATTAACCATTCTAATATACATCAAGACTTATAAACATATTATATATTCTAATTAATTTTTACATACTATAAGCAATTACAATATGACAATGGTCTTGTAGTTGTATCTTGTATTGCATATACAATAGGCAATGAATTTTTAGGTGATAAGATGCACTTATCAAAAACAAGAAGAATGTCACAATTTTCTTTAGATTTATATGATGATGCACAAAATATATTCATCTCATGTCTGTCAAAGTTTGTATTGAATACTAGACAAACAGATGGATTGATTCTTATAGTAAAAGAATCACTCATCATCTTCACTTTGAATGCCATAAAGAACATCCTTTTAAGAGATGATTGTCTATTAAGTAGTATATATCAGAATTTCATAATGAACTACATATCCATTATTTTTAATTGTATTAAAAAAATTTTAAGACCTAAAAATAATCTAGCAAGATTATATAATTTAATACTAAGAAATAGTAATAATACTCCTATTATATACAAAGAACACTGTGCAAAAATTAGAGAGGACTCTTTTGAGAAAAATGAAGGATCTTTAATAAATAAAATATATGAAAAGGGAGTTAATTTTAGAAAGTGCATTCTTGGTAAAAAATCAAGGATTGTACAAGAGCTATAATAATTCCTTAACCCAATATATATATTGATGAAATAGATATTCATTTATTTTTTTGTAGTAATGTTAAGATACAAAGAGATGATTAGGATTTGACAAGTTGTAGCCCATAAAGCTTACTTGATCATTTAATAGAATATTAAATATATCCTTCGTAAAAGAAATTAATATAGTTTAACTTTATTTTTTCTTATTAACAAGACACATCTTCTTTGAATCAAATGTATATACTCTTCTATGATCTTTGTAATTCGAACATACCTTCTTTGTTTTGATCTACTAAGCCAAATAATTTACATCTAAGACATATCATCTCTGCAATTTTTATTACCTTCTTTAAATATAATGGATTAAACACTTTTTCTTTAAGTTATATAAATCCCATATGCCTTGGAGAACATTTCGGATCAAAACATATAAAGTAATAGACCAAAGGTCTTGTTTTTAGAGTAGAAGAACTAATGTTGTTTTTGTTATTAATTTGTATTGAAGATATTTAGATAAACTCATCCAAAGAATAGAATGAGAAAGAAATCGTCTTAAGCTGACTAGCCATGGTAGTGTTGATAAACACTAATTAAAACATATTATATAAAAAATCACAAAAAAAAAAACTACACATATTGTGAGCAAATTTTTCTCCATTCACTTAAGTTCAATTTGATTCAATTATAACTTAGATTAAAATTAAATATTAACCAGTGTGGGCATATAAATCATAAATATAAAAAACAAATAAATAAGAATAAAAAGAAATAAATAACAAAATAATCACAAATAATCCAACTAACACTACAAGTTAAATATATAATTTTTATGATTTCTTAAATATTATAGTCTAATAAGTTAATTGCTTTTTAAGGTTTACTTGATCAAGCTTAAACTCTGAAAATTATGAATAAAAATAAAATAAAATAAAATTACTTAGAATTAATCATTGAAAGTTGAGTGAAGAGTTTAAAAAGAACCATAGTAAAAAAAAAAATGAAGATAAAAAGTAAATTTTTTAAACTATAATTAAAAGTAAAAGGTAAAAATAAAAAGATAAGATTAATTTTTATTTTCTTTTATCTTTTAATGATAAAGATGGATGAAAAGATGAAAACTTATCATTAATTATTGAAATGACAAAAAAATTCTTAAAATATTATTAATTAATATTAATTAATGAAAATAAGAACTAATATTGCAGATTAGGTGCTAAAAAAATGTGATTAGAAGATGATTAGAGAGAAAAAAAATAACCTACCTTCAATATGTCAAATTATAGGCAGCCACCTTTGCCACTCAAAAATTCACCAAAAATTCCTTGAGACTCCAATGCATGTAAATTTTGGTGTAATTAAGGTTAACTTCAGCATGCTTCTATCTTCTCAAATCTTGTGGCAATTTGATCCAAAATTCTTGAGATATGGTTTTTTCCAAGTAGAGCCACTTGAGCTGCCTTGGCATCAAATCCCTTCTATTTAAAAATTCACTAAAATTTGGTTAGTAATTCAAAGTTAATAATTCTAATTTTTTTCTAAAACTACACTTAGCAAAATTTTTTTTCAAAATAAATTCAATGACAAAAAATAAGTAGGTATAAAGCTACGTTTTTCCAAAGTTAATTATTCTAAACTGCTGAGATAGTAGATTCATTCTTACTTTAAAAATCATCAAAAAAAATTTATAACTTGAAAGTTAAAGACTCAAATTTTCTAATAAATAAGACTTTAAATTGAATTCACAATAGTAAGTCTCATTAAAGTTTAGTTAGAGGTTGCTAAGTTACAAATTTTTGAAATTAATGCTCTTATGTTGCTAAAGATAATAGACCCCTTGTCACTTAGAAATTTGCCAAAAATCCGTCTAAGCTTCAAATTACTCATGGATTATGTTGTTGAAAAGCTAGTAATTAGAAAAAGATGAGAATTAAATACTACTCAAAATCATAAAAAATTGAGCGACTGAAAGGAAAACAATATTGAGGTAGTGACAAAGTGGGAGAAAATTCCTTCAATTAAAAGCTTAGAAACAATCTGGTACGGCTTTGCCTTACAAAAGGAAGAAGAGAGAGAGAGAGTTCAGCCACCCAAGACCTCTTAACTAGGTGGGAAGAGGCCCAAAGGTGGCAGCCACATCTCCACCATCCAAATCAAAAAATGTTTAACCAAGATTAAGAGACTATAATGACTCTAAGCCTTAATCCAATTTTAAGGCTAAAAATGCCTCTAATTCAAAAACTAACATCTTTTTGGCAAAACTAATACTACCAATATTTCTAAAATAAATTTTTACTCAAAGATTGATTATTCTCAAGTCCAAATACGAATTCTAAATCAGAAAAATTAATTAATTTATTAATTTAGTTGTAAGTTTCAACTATAATATTAATTTTAATCAATCTACTTTGAAATCAGCAAGGGTCCTTGCCATCAAAGCCATCATGATCACTATTCTTCAATTTAAACTCCCTTAAACATAAACTCTTAGCAAATCCAAGATTCAATTGTAATTTGGTCATAAATTAATATACTTATGATTTCTTTTTTTCTTTTTTTCCAATTTTCAATTCCAAATAGTCTTTAAAATTACTAAGAGAAGAATTCTACTATAAAAAATACCTCACCTCTATCTTCTAAAAATTATCATTAATTTAACAATTGGACTTTATATTTTTAATCCATTTAAATTGCAGCATGAAATTTAAACTTAAAAAAATCTTAAAAATTAAATAAAAAGATAGATCTATTAGACTTGAAGGATTTTTTAACCATAGTCAAATTAAGAATCAGCCTTGGAATTGAAAACTAAGATTGTGGATTAATTCAAGATATAATTTCTAAGACTTAGAAGAAAAATTCTATTAGAATTCTAATTTTAGTATTAAAAGAGAATTTAGACCAAATTAAAAAAATATAGATCTTCTAAACTTACTATTTTTAGAATTTTAAATAATCACTCAATCTAATAATTAGAAGTATCTATCTAATTAATAACCTTAAAATACAAATAAAATCATAATAAACTAAAAAAAGCTACTTTGGATCCATAAATTAAAAATATTAGTATTAAAATTAATAAAAATATATTAAAAATCATAAAAATGATTATAACTAACCATTGGAATTATTAATTGTGCTCACACATACATAATTGAAGATAGTTATACGTAATATTTGTTGCTTATAATTATGTTGATAGGTCATACATTTAAAGGACAAAAGATGGTTCTCTCAAGATTTATAGAAAGTATTGAATTGGATGCTTGTATTATTAAAAAATATAATACTATAATACTAGATGACATACATTTCATCAAGAACATAATCGTTGATAACTGTAAGATCTTCAACAATATATCCATGTCATTAATGTAAGTACATTTTTAAAGAATCTATTTCTTATATACATTGCTCTAACCATAGCTTCTAACTAGTATTTATGCCTAAGATTTTCAGCTTGAAGCATAATCCTTGCCATCTCTACAATGGTGCTGAAATAAGACTAGAGTAACTCAAGAATCCAAGATCTTTCTAATCCATAGTAATAGAAAGCCTCATCACAAAATAGGATAGAATAGAACAAAATAGAATTGAACAAAACTAAAAAAAATATAATATGAAAGATGAAATTGAGTAAACAAAAAAAAATAAAACTTAATTGAACAAAAAGATGCAAAATTAAAATTTACTAAGAAAAAAGATTTGAAGCCATACTTGACCAGATGTCCCAAAAGACCCTCGCCAATCTTATTTATACCTTATCCTACAACCCTATACTTTTTAGAATGTTTTTAAGTAGTAGACTCCACCTAGATAACCATCCTAAGTCTTTTCTAGAAGATTCTATGGTAGGCCCTATTTAAATAACCACCCTAAACTCTTTCTAGAATGTTGTACAATGGGTCGTATCTAGTCCTCTAACCTAACTTCAATTCTAGAAACTTCTATGATTCTAACTATCTGTACAATTATCTTTTCTATACTTTGTTATAATTAATCCTCTTTTACTAATGTAAAACATCAACATTTCTTTTTCAATGGTATTTTCAAATTTTCTCTTAGTAATGGGTGAGATTTTATGCATGTTTTCACATTGCATCATGAATAGGATATCCTTTCTAAAGAAATTTGTACTGAAGTTGTGAATTTCTACTACGACGATAAAAATAGCAATGCTCCAAAATATTATCTACTTCATATTTTTATTAGTCATCAATTATAATTGGTCATAGTGATGGTTGGTGTTGATTTGAAAAGCACTTTGGTTCGGTATGAAATTCTTTTAATTACAAAATATAAAAAATTGGATGGATCCAAATATGTAGTAGAAGCTTGAGGTGATATGTGACATCAGAAATCATTGCAAAAATGTAGAAAGGTCTAAGCCACTAAGGTCCTAGTTTACAAATTTGGTTTGATGTAGTAAGTAGAAAGTTGGTATTGGAGAGTAACACCTTATCACCCTTTCAAAAGATCATATCTCATCAATGGTTTTGCACATACTATTTTTATTAATTTTATATATTAAAGAAGTGGTATCATACTTTTTATAAGACTATTATAAGCCATTGTATAAATTTCTCTATTATTGAATTATTGGTATCAATGGAATAATGTAAAATTATTAGCATAATCAAATATTCACTGCTATTAAAAAAATATATTAAATAATCAATACTTACTTGAATACTATCATTATAAGCAAACCATAAAGATGTCAAATATTCATCCCAATCATTATGATGAACTACCTCAAATACCCACAGTATATCTTTCTAGGTCTGATTTACATACTTTCTTTGTACATTTGTATGGAGATAAAAGACTGTAGATATGATAAGTCGTGTGTCTAGCAGCATGAACAAGGCTTGCCAAAAATTACCCATGAAGCATAGATCCGAATCTAAAATGATGACACAAAATAATCCATAGTGAGAAAAGATGATATCAAAGAAGACTTATGCAAGCATTGAAGCATCAATATCCAAGGGCATTACAGCCAAGTGAAGTTGCATTCAAAGTCAATCCCTAAAGATGGCAATTGCTATTGTATAGAGTGATTTACAATCTTGAAATATACTAAATACTAAGTTGTAGAAAGTTTAGCTTTGGCTTATATATGATGTCTTAGCTCCCAAAAATCCCTTTATTTTGGACAAAAGCTCAAATTATAACAAAATCCTTCAAACCATTTTCTTCTCTCAAAGGATATTTTTACCTTAAACTTTAGAAATTTGCATCTCTTGATCCAACCGTTCAATTTTTTTCAAATTTCTATATAATGTAGATTCTATCTTTAAGCTTTATCACAAAAAAATGAACCATTAATGTATTATCGAACTTCTAGCATCTTAGAAATCCTAGAAGATGCTCTAAATCTAAATCTACAAGCATCCAAAAACTATTTTCTTCATATCTCAAAAATCCAAAATCCAAATACTACAAAACTTATGCAAAAAGTTTATTAATATGATTATATACAATTTTAAAAAATTTGAGCCAAAATCTTATCCAATTTCTCAAGATATAGCTCAAAACACAAGAACTAGAAAAATGGGTCACTTACTACCCTTAGATTTAAAGTGCTAATTTCAACTTCTAATATCTCCTTTATTTCCACTTAAAATCCATCAAATAGTATGATAAAATTGTAACTAAAAGAATATTTTCTCCAATCCTAATTGCCAATTATTTATTACTTTCTACAAGTGTGTGTTATATCCAAAAGAGTGACAATAGGTACAAAATCAACACCTTAACTTTGAGCATCTATATTTCTTTCATGTAAATTTCAAATCAAACAGAATTTATATCAAAATCGTAGCCAAAAATCTAAATTTATTCAATTTAGCCTCTAAACCTGAAATGGCTTTGAAAAAATAACCCTAATCCCTAATAAGACCTCAAGTAGCATCCTTAAAGTCTATTATGCACGATTTTTGGCCAATAAAAATGGAGCTTTTATCATCCATTTCCATTCATCTATATGGATACCTTAACTTCTCTTCTTTTGCTACCAAGATCCTTCTCCAATCATTTTTTTTTATAAGATTTACATAGTATATGGCCTAAATATCAAATAAAAGAACCAAAACAAAACTTCAAGAATCACCAATATCTAACAAGGGTGACTCTAAATGTTTAAAATTTACTACTAATAAGATCAAATTCAAAAGTCACTATGAAAAGAAAATAAAGTTATATAAATTCTAATAGAAGTTCTATTAAACAACCTCTTTTTGAGGTAGTAATCTATCCACATCTTATAATCAATAAAAATCTACTAATATGACTTTCACTATGTTATCTAGTAAATTGTATATTAAATATATAGACACCTTATTTTCACATGGTAGCCGAACCACAACATAACATTGTAGTATGATTATGAGGCGTTTGCAGCAAACATGTAATAAGATACATAGTTACATACTCCCAATGTGTTGAAGATAACAAAATTGGCTGCAATAGTCTTAGAGATACTACGTTTTGTGCTTTGTTATATTGACATGACTTGCAAGAGCATATAAAGGCTTGAACATTATGATCCAATCTTCTCCAAAATCATGTCCTTGAGATCCATTCTAGAGTCTTCTTTCATCCGAAATGTCTAAATATTGAGATGTCATGTCTCTCTTAAGGTATGCATGTCTAGAATTTACTATTGTCAAGTACATAAATTTACTTCTTGAAATAGAAAAAGCTATTATTAAGAGTGTTATCTTGAGTATTATATATTATCTATCTTTAGCCAATCGCTAATCATCTTGAAATAAGCATCCTATTACATAGCTTTGTTCTATTCTATCTCTTTGGTTAGATATGAAATGATACTACTAGTGGTAGCGACTTCTGCCTTGTCTTTTGATTCTTCCTTCAAGTCTGGTCTCCATGATAAATTTTCTGGCACAGTATGTTGTCGGCTTTGCTTGTACTGAAAATGAATATCAAAAAACTACAATTATTCTTTTTAGCGATGATGCTACAATTTTATATTTTTTAGATATAAATCATGTAGCAAAGATCAATGGATAGTCCAAAAAATCACTAGCTTTTCTAATATATAGTATCGCCACACCTTTGTGGCGTGTACAATCACTAATTGCTCTTAATCATGTACAAAGTAATTGCACTCTATCCTTTTGAGCTGGCGTAATTCATATGCTATAAGTTGAAGGCCCCTATCAAAGTCTTGTTGAAAGATTGCTCTAATAGAAAAGTCAAAAGCATCAATGTCAAGCTCACAAGAGAGATTAAGATCATATGGTTGCAATATTGAAGTAGTAATGAGTACCTCCTTCATCTTATTAAAGGTGTTTTGCTACTCTAGTTTCTTTTCAAATGGCACACCCTTCTCCAATAGGTTTATCAATGAGACAATAATGTAAAAAAATTCCCAAACAAAATGGAAATATATCTAGCAAGGAATAAAACAAGTAAACTTTAGAAGCATCCTTAAAGGTTTGTCAATCCTCTACTACTTTCATCTTCTCTTGCTCTATATATTATCGTATGGCATGATTTACTATCTCGAAATACACTAGATATTTAGTTATAGAGAGTGTAGCTTAAACCTTTATATAAATCTTTTCTTAGCTTCCAAAACTCCTTTATTTTGCATAAAACTCAAAATATAACAAAATCCCTTCAAAACATATTTTTCCCACAAAGGGTTTTCTTTTTTTGAACTTTAGAAATTTATAACTCTTGATCTAACTATTCAGTTTGTCTTAAATTTATAGGACAAGTAGAATTCACCTTTAAATTTTACCACAAAAAAACCTAACTGCAAATTCACTTCAGATCTTTTAGCATCTAAGAAACCCTATCAGATGCTCTAAACCCTAATTTACAAGCACCTGAGCACTATTTTCTTAATATCTCAAGAACTCAATACTCAAATATTATCAAATTTATGTATAAAGTTTACTAACATGAATGTACACATTTTGTGAGATTTTGAGCCAAAACCTTATTAAATTGCTTAAGATATAGCTCAAGACACAACCACTAGTAAATCGGGTCACTAACTACCCTTAGATTGCATGGGCTGACTTCAAAATCCAATAACTCCTTCATCCCAACTTAGAATCCAGCAAGAAATATGTGAAGAGTGTAGCTGCAAAATTTTTCTCTGTATTTGCAATCATCGACTTTCAATTTCTATCCGTACGCGTGCGTTATACTAAAAAGAGTGACAGTAGCTTCCAAATCAACACCTTAACTTTGAGTGCCTATATCTCCTTCATATATACTCCAAATCATTCAAGATTTATACCAAAATCATAGCCAAAAATCTAAACTTGCTGACTCTAGCCTTCAAACCTCAAATGGTTTCGGAAAATTAAACCTAATCTCTAATATGGCCTCGGGCAGCCTCCTCAAAGCCCATTGGTCATGATTTTTGACCAATAGGAATGGAGATTTTCATCATTCATCTCCATTCATCTATATTGGTGCCCTAATTATTTCCTTTGCTACCAAAGTCCTTCTTCAATTCTTTTTCTTATAAGATTTATATAATTTATGCTCTAAACACCAAATAAAAGAACCAAAATAAGTTTTCAAAAGTCACCAATGTCTAACAAAGGTGACTTTAAATATTTAGAAGTTACTATCAACCAAAACCAATCTTAAAAGCCACTATCAAAAGAAAATTAAAGTTATACAAATTCTATAGTAATCTTTTTAAACAACCTCTTCTCAAGGTAATAATCAAATTATATATTACAACCAATTAAAATTTTACAACCAACTAAAATCTACTAACATAGCTCTTGCCATGTCACTTAATAAATTATATATTAAGTACATAATTATTTTAATTTCATATAGTAGCTAAACCATAATAGGACAACAAGTAGATCAACTTATACAAAAATATTAGGATGTCTTTCCAACTGACCTTTCGAGTGACATACCTCCTGATTAAAGTACCCCTTTTCAAATTGAACTATTACTTGGAGCCAAACTAGCAAGTCGACCAATTTATTGCCTAGCACCTAAAGAACTTAAAGAGCTGTAGAAGACATTGGATAAACTCTTAAAAAAAAGCCTCATTTAAAAAAGCACATCACCACGGGAAGAACTTGTACTCTCTATACCTAAAAAAGATGGTGGATTTTTCCTTTGCATTGCATATTGATGTCTCAATATGCCGACTATTAAAAATGCATATCTACTTCCACACATGGATGATCTTTTTGACCATCTTTTACATACAACCATCTTTAATAAATTAGATTTCCAGAGTGGCTATTGGCAAATACCTATTGCAAGAGAGGATGTAAAGAAGATGGTATTTCATATGTGCTATGGATATTTTGAATAGTTGGTTTTATCCTTTGACTTCATCAATGCTCCAGCCTCTTTTATGGATTATATGAATAAATTGTTTCAAGACATTTCAAATAAATATATAGTTGACTTCATTGATGATATCTTTGTATATAGTAAAATCCCTGAAGAGCATGAATAATACCTACAAGAAGTACTGTACCAAATGTAAGATAATTGCTTCTATTATAAGTAATCAAAATATAAACTTTGAAAGTCAAAAGTTACTTTTTTGAAGCATGTGGTGTCCTAAAAGTTGTGCGATGTCGTGTTGTGGTTCGACTGCTATATGAAATTAAAATAATTATGTACTTAATATATAATTTATTAAGTGACATGGCAAGAGCTATGTTAGTAGATTTTAGTTGGTTGTAAAATTTTAATTGGTTGTAATATATAATTTGATTATTACCTTGAGAAGAGGTTGTTTAAAAAGATTACTATAGAATTTGTATAACTTTAATTTTCTTTTGATAGTGGCTTTTAAGATTGGTTTTGGTTGATAGTAACTTCTAAATATTTAAAGTCACCTTTGTTAGACATTGGTGACTTTTGAAAACTTATTTTGGTTCTTTTATTTAGTGTTTAGAGCATAAATTATATAAATCTTATAAGAAAAAGAATTGAAGAAGGACTTTGGTAGCAAAGGAAATAATTAGGGCACCAATATAGATGAATGGAGATGAATGATGAAAATCTCCATTCCTATTGGTCAAAAATCATGACCAATGGGCTTTGAGGAGGCTGCCCGAGGCCATATTAGAGATTAGGTTTAATTTTCCGAAACCATTTGAGGTTTGAAGGCTAGAGTCAGCAAGTTTAGATTTTTGGCTATGATTTTGGTATAAATCTTGAATGATTTGGAGTATATATGAAGGAGATATAGGCACTCAAAGTTAAGGTGTTGATTTGGAAGCTACTGTCACTCTTTTTAGTATAACGCACGCGTACGGATAGAAATTGAAAGTCGATGATTGCAAATACAGAGAAAAATTTTGCAGCTACACTCTTCACATATTTCTTGCTGGATTCTAAGTTGGGATGAAGGAGTTATTGGATTTTGAAGTCAGCCCATGCAATCTAAGGGTAGTTAGTGACCCGATTTACTAGTGGTTGTGTCTTGAGCTATATCTTAAGCAATTTAATAAGGTTTTGGCTCAAAATCTCACAAAATGTGTACATTCATGTTAGTAAACTTTATACATAAATTTGATAATATTTGAGTATTGAGTTCTTGAGATATTAAGAAAATAGTGCTCAGGTGCTTGTAAATTAGGGTTTAGAGCATCTGATAGGGTTTCTTAGATGCTAAAAGATCTGAAGTGAATTTGCAGTTAGGTTTTTTTGTGGTAAAATTTAAAGGTGAATTCTACTTGTCCTATAAATTTAAGACAAACTGAATAGTTAGATCAAGAGTTATAAATTTCTAAAGTTCAAAAAAAGAAAACCCTTTGTGGGAAAAATATGTTTTGAAGGGATTTTGTTATATTTTGAGTTTTATGCAAAATAAAGGAGTTTTGGAAGCTAAGAAAAGATTTATATAAAGGTTTAAGCTACACTCTCTATAACTAAATATCTAGTGTATTTCGAGATAGTAAATCATGCCATACGATAATATATAGAGCAAGAGAAGATGAAAGTAGTAGAGGATTGACAAACCTTTAAGGATGCTTCTAAAGTTTACTTGTTTTATTCCTTGCTAGATATATTTCCATTTTGTTTGGGAATTTTTTTACATTATTGTCTCATTGATAAACCTATTGGAGAAGGGTGTGCCATTTGAAAAGAAACTAGAGTAGCAAAACACCTTTAATAAGATGAAGGAGGTACTCATTACTACTTCAATATTGCAACCATATGATCTTAATCTCTCTTGTGAGCTTGACATTGATGCTTTTGACTTTTCTATTAGAGCAATCTTTCAACAAGACTTTGATAGGGGCCTTCAACTTATAGCATATGAATTACGCCAGCTCAAAAGGATAGAGTGCAATTACTTTGTACATGATTAAGAGCAATTAGTGATTGTACACGCCACAAAGGTGTGGCGATACTATATATTAGAAAAGCTAGTGATTTTTTGGACTATCCATTGATCTTTGCTACATGATTTATATCTAAAAAATATAAAATTGTAGCATCATCGCTAAAAAGAATAATTGTAGTTTTTTGATATTCATTTTCAGTACAAGCAAAGCCGACAACATACTGTGCCAGAAAATTTATCATGGAGACCAGACTTGAAGGAAGAATCAAAAGACAAGGCAGAAGTCGCTACCACTAGTAGTATCATTTCATATCTAACCAAAGAGATAGAATAGAACAAAGCTATGTAATAGGATGCTTATTTCAAGATGATTAGCGATTGGCTAAAGATAGATAATATATAATACTCAAGATAACACTCTTAATAATAGCTTTTTCTATTTCAAGAAGTAAATTTATGTACTTGACAATAGTAAATTCTAGACATGCATACCTTAAGAGAGACATGACATCTCAATATTTAGACATTTCGGATGAAAGAAGACTCTAGAATGGATCTCAAGGACATGATTTTGGAGAAGATTGGATCATAATGTTCAAGCCTTTATATGCTCTTGCAAGTCATGTCAATATAACAAAGCACAAAACGTAGTATCTCTAAGACTATTGCAGCCAATTTTGTTATCTTCAACACATTGGGAGTATGTAACTATGTATCTTATTACATGTTTGCTGCAAACGCCTCATAATCATACTACAATGTTATGTTGTGGTTCGGCTACCATGTGAAAATAAGGTGTCTATATATTTAATATACAATTTACTAGATAACATAGTGAAAGTCATATTAGTAGATTTTTATTGATTATAAGATGTGGATAGATTACTACCTCAAAAAGAGGTTGTTTAATAGAACTTCTATTAGAATTTATATAACTTTATTTTCTTTTCATAGTGACTTTTGAATTTGATCTTATTAGTAGTAAATTTTAAACATTTAGAGTCACCCTTGTTAGATATTGGTGATTCTTGAAGTTTTGTTTTGGTTCTTTTATTTGATATTTAGGCCATATACTATGTAAATCTTATAAAAAAAAATGATTGGAGAAGGATCTTGGTAGCAAAAGAAGAGAAGTTAAGGTATCCATATAGATGAATGGAAATGGATGATAAAAGCTCCATTTTTATTGGCCAAAAATCGTGCATAATAGACTTTAAGGATGCTACTTGAGGTCTTATTAGAGATTAGGGTTATTTTTTCAAAGCCATTTGAGATTTGAAGGCTAGAGTCAGCAAGTTTAGATTTTTGGCTATGATTTTGGTATAAATCTTGAATGATTTGGAGTATATATGAAGGAGATATAGGCACTCAAAGTTAAGGTGTTGATTTGGAAGCTACTGTCACTCTTTTTAGTATAACGCACGCGTATGGATAGAAATTGAAAGTCGATGATTGCAAATACAGAGAAAAATTTTGCAGCTACACTCTTCACATATTTCTTGCTGGATTCTAAGTTGGGATGAAGGAGTTATTGGATTTTGAAGTCAGCCCATGCAATCTAAGGGTAGTTAGTGACCCGATTTACTAGTGGTTGTGTCTTGAGCTATATCTTAAGCAATTTAATAAGGTTTTGGCTCAAAATCTCACAAAATGTGTACATTCATGTTAGTAAACTTTATACATAAATTTGATAATATTTGAGTATTGAGTTCTTGAGATATTAAGAAAATAGTGCTAAGGTGCTTGTAAATTAGGGTTTAGAGCATCTGATAGGGTTTCTTAGATGCTAAAAGATCTGAAGTGAATTTGCAGTTAGGTTTTTTTGTGGTAAAATTTAAAGGTGAATTCTACCTGTCCTATAAATTTAAGACAAATTGAATAATTAGATCAAGAGTTATGAATTTCTAAAGTTCAAAAAAAAAAAACCTTTTGTGGGAAAAATATGTTTTGAAGGGATTTTGTTATATTTTGAATTTTATGCAAAATAAAGGAATTTTGGAAGCTAAGATAAGATTTATATAAATATTTAAGCTTCACTCTCTATAGCTAGATATCTAGTATATTCTGAGATAGGAAATCACGCCATATGACACCCTTCTATCCGCTCGACTATCTTTTCTACTACTGAGGTGAGATTTAGAACCACCAAATATATATATATATATATATATATATATATCGATTGCTCATGCTATAGTTGCTTCTTCATAAAGTTTATTCCTACAAATAAGTCTTTAGTTATAGGTTATATTTCCTCTTTATTTGATGTTAAGGTACAAAAAGTCACCTTTTATCTTCCATCTATAAAAAAATTATCCTTTCTATCCAATTAACTTTCTTATTTTTTATCTTTAGCCATGGCATACCAAAGATAACATCATATCTTAGCTTTGTCACTTTGAATCTTTTTCTTAAGACATAGGTGTCTATCAATTTGAAGATTTTTTCTTCACACTTTTCACTCAATATGTTCTCTTGGTCATCTGTAAGGTATATACTTCCTTCTTTAATTTCCTTGGTTTTAATTTCAAGCTAATCAAGAATTTCAATTGAGATACAATTTTTTGTAGAGCAACAATCTACAAGCATTTAACATGATTTCCTCTTAGTAGTCCCGTTGTGATGTTGTAACACGAGTATATAGTGAAAATAAAAAGAAAGGGGAATTTTATTAATATTCAGTTACCTCGAATATTGAGAGCATTGACCAACTCCAGTACAAATACTGAGTGGTCAGGTTCAGTCACTCCGTTACAGTCAGCCTGGGCATACTGAAATGCTCCATTCGATTCCAATAACGGGAGTCAGCATGAAGAGAAGGACCAATTCACACGACAGGTTCGAGGAGCCAATTGGATCCAATTTCGATAATCCAATCCGGATCCTCTTATCCAATATGAGACCTGAATTGGCCGGTCAACCCAATGCAGTCTAATTACGAGAAATCCAGGTCTTACTACGGGTCTTAGCCAATCCGACGCGAGGACCAATTTGACCCAATTAACGGAACATCCAGGTTACTACGGGCATCTTTCCCAATCTAGGATCTAAATTGGTCGGGCGAGTCAATGTGGTCCCGATTATGGGGTTCGATTCTGTTTCAGGCTGTCTTGTTCTCTGTGCCGTTTCAGGGAACGTTGTTTTCGGTAAATAGATTTCTTAAAGGTAACAACGGAGGAGAAAGCTCTGACGACGAGAGCCATTTTTGGATCCAAGCTTGACGGCAAGAGCCAATTTCGGATCTAAGCTTGAGGCGGGAGCCAATTTCGGATCTAAGACGGAAGATTGAAGAAATTCAGAGGATAAGGTTAGGGGGGATATAGTTTTGAAAGGGGGAGGTTTTTTTTCGGGGGGAATCGGGGGGGGGGGGGGAGCTAGTTTTCAAGCTTTTGCAAGGTTACAAGTTCGGTTTCATTGGAGGTTTTTAAAGATCAAGGAAATTAGAGAGAAGAGCTTCATGCTTCGGGTCGGGGAAGGAAAGACATAGAATTTGGATTTTTCTTCTTCATAGAGTTTTGGGAAGACTGAGGCAATCACTGCTGAAGTCAGTGTTGTAATGGTGAATCGGGATTTTTAAATGAAGTAGGTTTGAATACTCTTGACTGTTTTGTAAAATCGAGTTACGTCTGTGATTGAAGGATTAAAGGGGTGTCTATAGGATTGAGTATGCGGAGTGAATGAAATTTATTGGGTTAATCTAACAAGACAGTCAATGGATACAAGATCGTAAGTACAAAGGGGTATTGAAGATTAACAGTTTGGGTTGTTCGGGGTTCTTTGTAACGTCTAGAGACCTATCGGCTGGGGCAAAAAAAAAGACTTCGACAAGCAGTCGAAGAGCATCCATATAGATTTACGGTACATTGTTGCAGTCGTTTATATTCCAGCAGTCAAAAACTGATAGACTGCTTGACTATCGGCGAATCTCCATACTACCTTCTACAGCCAGACGCCCGGTGCATTCTCGAGCAGGAAAGCATGTAATACGACATAAGTGGTGAACCCGACGTGAAAGCTTGAGGTGGAAGGTATTGGATTTCAATTGATTTTATCTTTATTTTTATGGAAAACGAAAATAAAAATTTTAAAGGATTTTTGGAAGAAGTTTCAGGTGGGGAGTCTTCTAAAGGACAAGGTATGCACATAGATCCGTCTATTGCTAGTTTGTTTCAAGCCTTCTCATTGTCAATGCAACAATAGCAAAGCAATGATCGGAAGGAAGCTTTGGCAACCAAAGCATTGCAAGCAGTGGTCAATAAAATTGATCAATTTTATGGGAGGAATATTTCAAGGTATTTAAGATGTTATGTTCGTGAAATGGAATTAAATCGGGTTTTTGAGAAGAAAATGGTTGCACTATTTGGACTTGCCACAATACCGGAGATAAGGGACCACATTACATCGATTACGGATCGTTGTGGGAATTCATGGGAGGATATTTCACATGCATTGAAAGACGAATATTTCTTTGAAGATGCTTATCGCGTTACTAAGAAGCTGTTTCTAGGATGGATTGAATGGCCCAATAAGAATTTGCAAGCAACAGAGCTACTAAGGGAATTTGAGAGGCAGTACTCTCAATTATCGAAGGTAGAAAAATTGACATTGGAGCCGAACAAAGTTGATCTATTTCTTCAAGCTGCTGATGGAGAATTGCAAGAGAAATTAGAACCCCTTCTTGAAGACAAAGAAGAAGATGAAGGATTGACAACGAAGTGGAAGAACGTTGAAGATGTAGTGGAGTTGCTTACAAAAAAAGAAAGGAAGAAGGATAGGAGCAATATTCCGAAAACAGTACAAGCACCCAAAGCTCCAGTACGTACAACACCACCGACAATGCCTATAGTTCAACCTTCGACATCCTTGTCAAAGAAAGCAGATATGGATATGGAAGAAATTATACAAGGAATGCGAGATCTTCAAATCAAATTGGCAAGACTTCAAGAGAATACTTCTATAAACAATTCGAAGAATGTTTCAAAACAAGGATATGTACAAAGATGCATTTGGTGTGATGATGCTTCACACACTAGAAAAGATTGCAATGAATTTAATAATATGATACGGCAGGGAATTATTTGCTGGAAAGATGGGAAGATAGCATTGAAAGATAGGGAGGATCTTCTTCAAACCAATTTTGACAAGGGAGGAATAAGAGCATTGGTTCAAGATTACTTAAAAGGGCATGAAACAGTAGCACGAGAAAGTGCAAGTTATGGTGCTAGAGTAGATGATGAAATTAGTGGAAGTACGGAAACTAGTGAGTTTTGGGCTTCTGCCATTTCTACAATGCAAGAAGGGAAATTACCTCGAGAAGCGTTATTGAGAACTGCAGCTATAATATGAGGAAGAACAGGTTGGGAGGATCCTGTTGAGTCTCTTTCAGTTCATGCATATATAGCTAAGAGCCAACATCAAGCTTTGATGGAAGAAAAAAGACGAGGAAATTTTGATGATACTAGAGAAGAAAATTCTTTTAAGAGACAAACTCGAGGAGACAAGGCTCGGGAGGCAGCTTCACAAGAATTGCCTGTAAAGGATACCTCAGCATCATTGGGAGAAAAAACAACGGAGACAAAAGATAAGGGCAAATCAATTGCTTATAAGCTACTTTCTGACATTGAAGCGGCAACAAATTTGAAAGGGGTGTTGGAAGAACGTATATTAAATGCTAAGGTGGAATTCACATTGAAAGAAGTCTTGGGAATTGCAAAGAAGGAGTTTCATGATGTTATCATTATTAGCATTAAGCGAAAGAGGCAATTAATGAGCGAAACTGGAATGAGTCATGCTATTGATGCAAGAATATGTAGAGATGAAGAAGAGGTTGATATTGGTTACAAGCAACCAACAAATGAAAAGAATGGGTATAATCAGCGAGTAAGTTTCGAAGATTCTAGTGACAAGGAAATGGAAACTTTGAGCCATTATACTCGAAAGCATTGGGCAAGGGCAACTACTGAGGTATTGGTGAAGGTAGGAGATATAGAAGAACCAATAGTTGCCTTGGTGGACCATGGTTCTGAAATAAATCTCATGTCTAAAGATCTTTATAAGAAGCAAAAATGGCCAATTGATATGGAACATGGATGGGCAATACGAGCAGCTAATAACACATGAGGCGAATTATATGGACCTTGTCCAGATGTCAAAATTCGGATTGGGGATGTTGCTACGGAGCAACATTTCTTCGTTCAAGATACAACATCTTATCCGTTGATTTTAGGACAACCTTATATCACGACAACATGGATGGAAACAAAGGTACTTGACGATGGTTCTGCTTATGCAAGGGTACGGAGCGAAGATGGGAGGAAAGCTGTACAATTTGTAACAGTACCTCCTAACCATGAACGGAATCGAGATAGGTTGAGGGAGAAACCATTGCCAAAGATTGTTGAAGGATTTAAGGATTTTGGGGAGGTACCACTGTAAAGCAAGATTATGGAGGTACAAAAGAGGAGGTACTCTCGCGAGATGAAGGTGCCTTTGATGCAAGTTTTATTGGTATATTGGAGAATGGAAATATTATGTATAAAAAAGTTGATGATTTTAAAAGAAAAGAAAGAAAAAGATTATATGATATTGAAGGACAGTTACACAAGATAGGTACATTGCAAGATGATGAGAGGATTTTGGGTGTTTATGAAGAAAATGGACTGGAAGATTCATTGGAATTGATTACATCTATTGGGTTAGGGGATAATGATAAGATTGTTGAGATTCATTCGAGAGAGGTTTATACCATGCTTGAATCTTTTCAAGCACCAGAAGTCACAGTAGAGACGAGATATAAAACGGCAGATAAGAAGGTAAAGCTTGTTGCCGGACCATTACCAGAGGATTCTAAAGAACAAATGGGAGAAGCATCAAAAGAAGCAAGTTTAAGAGATCCAATGAGTATTGGACATCAGTTTACTGAAGAGACTTTTGAAGAATTGAAGATTGGTTCTGATGGTTCTTTATTGCCCGAGGAAATTACTTGCTTCAAAAAGATGTTGGCTAAATAAGGTAGATCGTTTGCCTTTGAATCTCATGAAATTAGGTGTGTGGATCCAAATATTATAATACCTATGGTTATCTTCACTGTACCACATGTACCTTGGAATTTAAGACCGATTCCAGTACCGAGGGCACATTCACCTAAATTGATGGAACTATTGAAAGAAAAGATAAAGATGAAAATATTAGAACCTTCATTTGCGCCGTATTCTAGTCGATGGTTTACGGTACCTAAGAAGAATGGGTCACTACGGTTTATTCAAGATATGCAGCCGGTGAATGCAGTAACTGTCAGGAATGCAGGAATTGGACCTATTGTGGATGAATTTGCTGAGGCGTTTGCTGGAAGGGCGATCTATTCAATGGGTGATTTGTATTCAGGTTATGATCAATTTCAACTTGCCGAAGGAAGTAGAGATATGACAACGATGAGAACATCGCTTGGATTGGTTAGAATGTGCACTCTTCCTCAAGGTACGACCAACTCAGTTGCGCATATGATGAATGGGATGAATAAGGTATTGAGAGATTTTATTTCGGAAAAGACTATGCTTTTTTTGGATGATGTTCCTATAAAAGGGTGCAGAGAAGGAGACAAGGATGAAACTTTAGATACGAGGGGATATCGCAGATATGTTGTTGATCATATACAAGATTGTGAAAAGATTTTAACTCGGCTTGGAGAAGTTCATCTTACATTATCGGGTATGAAGTCCGTATTTGGAGTGCGAGAGGTTGTAATTGTTGGACATTTATGTGGATCTTACGGAAGAAAACCAGATCCGACTAAAGTTGATGCAATTGGAAGGATGAAAGAGGATTGTGGTTCGTTAATAGAGGTTCGTAGGTTTTTGGGTGCATGTGTATTTTATCGAATCTGGATCCTTCATTTTGCTCACATAGCGGATCCATTATATGAACTGTTACGCAAGGGTTACCGATTTGAATGGGAAGAAAGGCATATTTAGGCAATGCAAAGATTGAAGAAATTATTGATGTCACCTCCAATATTGAGGAAGGTTGATTATAAGTGCAATAGACCAGTGATTCTTATTGTAGACGCTAGTCCAATTGCCGTTGGATGGGCTGTGGGTCAAGATGATTCGAATGGGAGTAGATTTGCAGTTCGATTTGGGGCTAAAGTTTTAAGTATTCGTCAGCGTGCATATTCGCAAGTCAAAAGAGAACTTTGAGAGGTCGTTTCGACTATGAAAGCTGAAAAGGACTATTTGATTGGGGCAGTAGTAGTAATTGAAATAGATTGCTTGCCATTGCTTGGAATGATTATTAACTGTTCAACGCCAGATATTGCAATGTTGAGATGGATTTCTTATATTAAGTCACTAAATCTAGAATTTAAGCATATCACTGGAAAGGATAATTTAGTAGCAGACATGCTATCTTGAGCAAGATACGAGAGGGAGGACGAAATGGTTGAAGACATTGATGATGTCGGATTGAAATTCTATTCAATATCAAATCTCAACAGAGAAGACAAGCTATTTCTTGAAGAATCTTATGAAGGAGAATTATTGGATATTGGTCATTATTTGAATACCTTGTCTAAGTAGGGGAATTGGTCTACAGAAAAAGTCAAACAAATAAGAAAAAAAGCATATGGATTTTTACTTCGAGATGGATTCTTATGGAAGAGACCGAAAAAAGGATTTGGGATGCCACAACGAGTGATAGGCAAAAGGGAAGAAAAACTAAAATTATTAAAGGAGTTTCATGATAGTTTATGTGCAAGGCATAGAGGAATCAGGGCTACTTTTGCTAAACTCAAGGAACGATATTGGTGGAAAAATATGTATCGAGATGAACTCTCATTTGTAGAGTCATGTGAAATTTGTCAATCGTATTCTAATATCCGACATCGAGATGGTCTTCATCCTACGTATCCTCTGGCTATTCATTTTAAATGGGTTGTTGATTTGGTTATTATGCCGGTTGGGTTATGGCAGATGAGATATTTGGTTTTAGCTCGTGAAGATTTATCAAATCTACTAGAAGGAAGAGCATTGAGGACAAAATCTGCAGAGGGAATTTGTAGGTTTTTGCTTGAATATGTCATTTGCCATTACGGGTGCGTAGGAAAAATCACTGCAGATCGTGGAGAATTAAATGCACAAGAAGCTCGTAAGTTCTTTGAAAAATGTGGAGTTAAACTATCATTGACTACTGCTTATAATCCGGAAGGGAATGCGAAAAGCGAACGCGGTCACCCGCCGATTGTGAAAGCATTGGTTAAAGCTTGTAATGAGAAAGTTAAAGAGTGGCCACGGCTTTTGTCATTTGCATTATGGACTGATCGAACAACACATAGTTCGGTGACAGGATATATGCCAGTAAAACTTATGACAGGTCAAAAACCAATTATGTCGATTGAAAAAAAGGTACTTGCTTGGAGTATGCTACTATGGGAAGATGGACTGACAAGAGAAGAACTTCTGGCTATTAAGATTCGACAATTGGAGCAAAGAACGGAAGATGTCCAGATAGCATTGGAAAGGTTAAAAAGAGCAAGGTTACAAAACAAGGCGCGATTCGATAAGCAACATGGATTGAGACCAAAAGCAATCGAGGAAGGTGACTGGGTACTTGTTTATGACAATAGTTTGGATAATCAACATAGTACTTTGCGAAAATTTTCAAAACGTTGGTTTGGACTATATGTGGTAACAACTGTTCATGATAATGCGACTTACTCATTACGGGAGTTAGATGGTACAAAATTGAAAATACCAATTGCAGGGAAGCGAGTAAAAATATTTAAACGAAGACACGCGGAGATGAATATGGAAGACCTTAATGAAGGTACAGAGATTCCGCAGCAAGAAGATGAAAGTGATTTGGATAATGAAGGTGACGAAGACAAACTGGACAAAAACGTAGGAGATATATTCTGAATCAAACAGCAATTGGGTAAATTGGTGCATACCGGAGGATGCACAGGTTCAGAGGAGGTGGATGTCGTGTTGTAACACGAGTATATAGTGAAAATAAAAAGAAAGGGGAATTTTATTAATATTCAGTTACCTCAAATATTGAGAGCATTGACCAACTCCAGTACAAATACTGAGTGGTCAGGTTCAATCACTCCATTACAGTCAGCCGGGGCATACTGAAATGCTCCATTCGATTCCAATAACGGGAGTCAGCATGAAGAGAAGGACCAATTCACACGACAGGTTCGAGGAGCCAATTGGATCCAATTTTGATAATCCAATCCGGATCCTCTTATCCAATATGAGACCTGAATTGGCCGGTCAATCCAATGCAGTCTAATTACGAGAAATCCAGGTCTTACTACGGGTCTTAGCCAATCTGACGCGAGGACCAATTTGACCCAATTAAGGGAACATCCAGGTTACTACGGGCATCTTTCCCAATCTAGGACCTAAATTGGTCGGGCGACTCAATGTGGTCTCGATTATGGGGTTCGATTCTATTTCAGGCTGTCCTGTTCTCTGTGCCGTTTCAGGGAACGTTGTTTTCGGTAAATGGATTTCTTAAAGGTAAAAACGGAGGAGAAAGCTCTGACGGCGAGAGCCATTTTTGGATCCAAGCTTGACGGCGAGAGCCAATTTCGGATCTAAGCTTGAGGTGGGAGCCAATTCTGGATCTAAGACGGAAGATTGAAGAAATTCAGAGGATAAGGTTAGGGGGGATATAGTTTTGAAAGGGGGAGGTTTTTTTTTGGGGGGAATCGGGGGGGGGGAGCTAGTTTTCAAGCTTTTGCAAGGTTACAAGTTCGGTTTCATTGGAGGTTTTTAAAGATCAAGGGAATTAGAGAGAAGAGCTTCATGCTTCGGGTCGGGGAAGGAAAGACATAGAATTTGGATTTTTCTTCTTCATAGAGTTTTGGGAAGACTGAGGCAATCGCTGCTGAAGTCAGTGTTGTAATGGTGAATCGGGATTTTTAAATGAAGTGGGTTTGAATACTCTTGACTGTTTTGTAAAATCGAGTTACGTCTGTGATTGAAGGATTAAAGGGGTGTCTATAGGATTGAGTATGCGGAGTGAATGAAATTTATTGGGTTAATCTAATAGGACAGTCAATGGATACAAGATCGTAAGTACAAAGGGGTATTGAAGATTAACAGTTTGGGTTGTTCGGGGTTCTTTGTAACGTCTAGAGACCTATCGGTTGGGGCAAAAAAAAAGACTTCGACAAGCAGTCGAAGAGCATCCGTATAGATTTATGGTACATTGTTGCAGTCGTTTATATTCTAGCAGTCAAAAACTGATAGACTGCTTGACTATCGGCGAATCTCCATACTACCTTCTACAACCAGATGCCCAGCGTATTCTCGAGCAGGAAAGTACGTAATATGACACCGTTAGATGCACTAGTCAACTCTTTTTATAGTTGTCTCAGGCTATGCCATTTATCTCTAAGAGATAGTAGCTACTTCTAGTACTGACTTCCAATGCCTTTACTAAGAAGACCTATTTTTCTGCTCTGAATCATTATCGGCTTAGTAAGTTTTAAGACTATGAACTCGCCTTATCTTGGTGGTACTTATAATTTGATATTTTAGACAACTTTTGATCTGATGGCTTGACTCTTGACAATAGAAAGACAATCTTTTTTGTACCAATATTTGTTGTCTTTATAATATCAATGATCCTTATAAGGCATTAATTTTTATTGAAATAGATTGTTGTATCGTAATATTAGATAGTGGCATAGAACTTCATGCTATAAGTTGTATTCTACAATTTATGAAATCTATAGCATTGACCCTCTCTACAATCCAAATGGCCTCTTTGAATGTTTGTAGATTTCTTAGTTTTAACTCTTACTAGATTCTAGGTTTCAAACCTTGTAGGAATTGATCCATTAACTTTGTCTCTCAAATATTTTCAATTTATGGACTTGAATCAAGATACATAATCTTGTATCTACCTAGCTTGTATAAACTTGATGTTGCCACCAAATAGTTGCCGTATCTTTTAAATAGCAGACTGCATATATAATTCCTTCAATAGTATTTATTCTAGAAATTTAGAGGTATTGTTGCATGTTGAAGAGTCATTAACATATATCTCCTTGTCTTGAAGTTCTAAAGTATGTACTAGGCTT
The DNA here is from genome assembly GCF_059467195.1 of Physcomitrium patens. Classification (NCBI taxonomy): domain Eukaryota; kingdom Viridiplantae; phylum Streptophyta; class Bryopsida; order Funariales; family Funariaceae; genus Physcomitrium; species Physcomitrium patens. The sequence goes on along the minus strand of NC_143428.1, from coordinate 7,685,957 downwards.
ATTCAACTTCAATCTAGCAGATATCAATTCCCTTGTATCCAAAGCTTCTATTTGTCCTTATAGAGTAGCTATCTAGTATAAGAGATGTTGTATTTGAGCCTCTATTTGGGATTGCTCTATTATATCTTCCATGCTCTAATTCCTCTACTAGACTCTATTATTCTAATATCTTCTCACCTCTTAGTTGTCTTTTTAAGAGTAGCTTGTAGTAACATTATCAGGATAGAGAGACTTTGCCTCAAAAAAGCGTTGGGCTTCTAACTACCACTAAATACTCAATCAAGTCTAAGATATAAAAATATCAAGTTTATATATATAATATTTTTTCTTTTTGGGCTATTACATCAATACATAAGTCCAAGTACGAAGAAAACACCCAAATGTATGATAAAGTATCTTAAAACCTTATATATCCTTGTGAGAAATATCATCCAAACTTCAATAGCTTATATCTCACGATCAGACCATCTAAACAATCCTAAATTTTACAAAAAGTACTGAAATACTTTCTAAAACTACTACAAAAAAATTCAATTGTAAATTCATTACGGATCTTGAGATATCATCAAAATCCTAACATTAGCTTTATACCCTAGCTTACATACACCTGCAAGATAATTTCTTCATATCTCACAAAATAAATACTCAAATACCATGAAACTTTAGTCTATAGCTTTTTAACTTAATAACTCACATTTATGAAAATTTTGAGCCAAAAATTTATTCAAAAACTCAAGATATGGCTCCAAACATTACTATCAATAAAGTGACTCACTTATTGCCTTTGAATTACATGTGCTATCTTCAATGCCCTATAGTTCCTTCATCTAGACTTGGAATTTATCAAATAGTATATATAAAATATAGCCAAGAAAGTTTTCTCTCGAAATTCAGTCACCGATCTTTCATTGCTTTTTGTACGCATATGTTATGCTTCAAAGAGTGATAGTAGGTACAAATTTGACACCTTAACTTTGAACACCTATATCTCCTTCATAAAAACTCGAAATTATACAAATTCTTCATCCAAATTATATTTAAAATCCTGAACTTATTGATTCTAGCCTCCAAACTTTGAATGCTTTCGAAAGTGAAATCCTAATTCCTAATAAGGCCTTGGGCAGCCTCCTTGAAGTCCATTGGGCATAGCCTTTGACCAATAGGAATGAAGATCTCCATTCCTTACTTTTATCCAACCATGCCTTACTTTCATCCCTTCCAATAAGCCTCCTACTAGTTAAGAATTTCTCCTTTAGGCTCTAATCTCCTCTCAAGGTTTCATACTAATATTTAGGTTCTATAATTTTTTTTGAAATGTTATAATTAAAAAAATAAAACTCAAAATAAAGTTTCTTAAATCCACTCTCTTTAAATTAATCTATTAACCATTCTAACATACACCAAGACTTATGAACATATTATATGTTCTAACTAATTTTTACATACTATAAGCATTTACAGTATGATAGTGTCAACATAATATCTAATGTCACCACAACAATTGACTTTGGACTCGATAATGACTATTGGCACACTACCAAAGAACAATCTAACACTCGCACTGATAATAATGAAACATGACCTCATTAACTAAAGAATCTAAGATCCTTCTAATCCATAGCAACATAAAGCCTCATCTCAAAATAAGATAGAATATTCCAAATAATAAGTAAACAAAATTAAAAAAAATAGAACATGAAAGATAAAATTGAGCAAAAAGAAATAGAATAGAATAGAATTGAACAAAGGGGTGCAAAACCAAAATTTACTAAAAAAAAAAGGTTTGAAGCCATATCTGACTTGATGCCTTAAATGGCCCTAGTCAGTCCTATTTATACCTTGTCCTATAATCCTAGACTTTTTAGAATGTTCTTAGGTAGTAGATTCTATCTAGATAACCACCCTAAGTCTTATATTTAGTCACTTAATGAACAAGTCTTAATGAGATATAATTCATAGTAAGCTCTTTTATATTGATAGATTCTAATGCCACAATGAAGTAACAGTAAGATTAGAAAAGGCTCATGAGCAATGTCAATATAATGTCTTTATTATCAACTAACTTGTCAATAATTGCTAGTTGGTTTGCAAGTGCTTTTATCTTATTGACATAAGCCATGAAGTCATCTCCTTCTTCCATCTTTACTATTAAGAACTTCTTCTTTGTTCAAAGAATACTGATAAGGTTTCTACTTTTATGGATGTTACAAAGAGTCTTCTATGCTTTTATTAGTCTATTCCAAGCAATTACATGTGAAAAGTTGGCATTATCCAAATTTGATGCTATCATATCAAAAGCCTTTCTTTCATGACATTTATACTCCTTTATCTTGACATCAACATCATCATTTAGACGCTCTTTACTTTCATCAACTATGTCCCAAAGGTCCAGTGAAGCCAACAAAAGCTCCATTTTCTTCTTTCAATGATAGAAATTGTTACCCCTAAATTTCTCAATTACTCTCAAACTCTCACCTTTACTTGAAGCCATTTCTAATAAAGAAGAGTATTAAAGAAAATCAAGAAAAAAAATATATATATATAATTCACTAAATAAATAAAAAGTTTTTAGTACCTTAAAAATTGAAAATGCCTCCTTTGTGGATAAACAAGTAATTTTACTCTTTAATCACTTTCAACTCTTATAAAAATACTTTTAATTTCACAAATATCTTCTTATTACTATAAGAAAATCTCTTAAGAAATTCAACATACAAAAGCACAATAATAGTGCACCAATGATGTAACTTAGCAAAGAAATACAATACCAATATTCTATAATATCATTCTAAGGTGATTACTACCTTCAAAGACAATGAATATACTTAGCAACATGTAAGAGTAAAACTATATCAATAACTAAACACAAAAGAGAGTTTAGAATATATCAGATTCTAACATTAACAACAACCATAAGATCTACTCTTTATAATAAGAAAGACTTCAAAGAACTTCAAAACTCACAACTAAAGGTGAGTGGATCCATAATATATTGAAGAAAAAAACTTTGAAGTCACCAATACAAAGCATCAGTAAGATTGCTTATTAAAAAAAATATAAAATAAGACATCTCTTACCTCCAACATCTATTATTTATAGGTAGTGGCTACTGCTTTAATAAACAACTTCTATTCTTTGATGAATACATCCATCCAATATTCTACCAAAACCATCTATTACTACCATATCTATTATAAAAATATATTTTTAACATATTTTTTATACTCTTAAGATTCTTTTTCTATTCATCTACTTTATCTCTTGGCCTCATATTTACCAAGAGCCAACTATTTAACCAATAGCAACTAACTTAAAGTAATATCCACTATAATATTACTTATTCTACTTTCACCATTATTTATTTACTTTAATAATTTTTGCTTGAATAGTTGGCAAGTTAACCTAAAAATTCATTAATTCTAAAATAGTCAGAAGAGTGTGCATATATTTGGCACAATGTCTTGTCCATCAATCATGTCTAAAAGAAGACTCATCACAAGAGCCAAATCACACTAATAATGTTGAAGGTGAGGAAGGGCATCAGTACGCATGAAAAGCCAATGTCAAGTTCCTTTGACCATCCCCTCCAGGAAGTAGTAACTAATATCCAAGTAGATCACTGCTGAGAGAAGGAGAATTAATAGGATCAATTAATAGACTTGGCTGTAACTTATCCTTGACGTTCCAAATGCCCCAAGAGATGTCTCACTGATACAAACCAACCCCTCCTTCGGGAACATAGGTCACGAAACGATGGTGGTGAAAACAATGAATGCCTCTATGAAGGGTAATAATAAAATGGGGTGTGTGACCTCTTACAGAAAGAGGGTTCTACGTATATGGCCACAAATTGCCAAAGCCACCAACAGATTTTCACATGAGCTCTTAGATCTGAATGTGCCAATGTGTGTGTGATGTTAAGATATGAATTAAGACGTATCAGAATTGTCTGCAATGTACCCATGAGTGACTAAGAAAAAAGAACAAAAAAAAAAAAAAAAAAAAAAAAAAAGGCCGTTTGACAGGAGAATAGCAATCTATTCATGATGCAAGCACCATACAAATGATGACAATGGCCAGGGAATGCAGCATAGTTAGCAGCTCCTGCTGATTGAAAAGATATCATGTCCCGCTTGAAAGAATTTGCGAACAGGGATTGCATGACCTTCTCTGCGGCTGCATGTGTTGTCGGTGAGAAAGTACAGCATCTCTTTGTTTCTCCTCAAGTACTTACGTCTTTTGCTGAAAAAGTCACAACAGAGCCGAAGATGAAACCTTTGAAGACAAACCTGTAATGAAGCACCACCAGTGGAGTTCTTTGTGTTAAGAGAATGTTGAAGTTTCTAACACGCAGCGATTGAAGTTTACCGATAGTAAGCACCAAGAGTGAGTTTTGGATTTCTCCAGTATTATATGCAAAATAAACAATGCACATGTTTTGGATTTCTCCAGTATTGAATAGCCTCATGCTTTACTACAATCCACATACCATATTAACACTTTGGTATGTATCTCTTAACTTGCAAATCACATTTGTTATCAAAAAATAAGTAGAACCAAAACAAAAATTAAGTAAACATCCAGACATGGAGAGCAACAACGCAACTAACAATAACTTGAAATGCACTCGACGTGCTTCTAAAATGACCAGAATGACCAACACTAGCAGACAAGAATGGCCCTCCTCCCTAGTTGAGATCAGCAATGAGTTGCAACTGCTGGAGTAGGCTCCCTACCCACAATTACATGTCCGAGGATACAGCGTTCAATGCAATCGATATGGGTCACCATCTCCGAGACTAGGCTGTGATTGACAACATTTTCTTCAACCAGCACCAAAAACTTATCACTCAGTGCAAAAACATGGTCCTCAAGAGCACAGTGCAGTGTAGCAGTGGTGCCATAGAAGGCAGGATGTGCAGTACACACGGAATAGCGGAGCTATCCATCTGCAACCTCAGTTGAAGGTAGCTCACAACAATGGTGTCCTGTTCGCGATCACCACGTGGATATTTCACTAGAATTAAGAACCAAGCATGAGTTTGCCATTCAAAACGGGATCCACAGCTCCAAGCACACACTGCATCGCTCAGAAACCAGCAGCTATTAAAAGATTACGAATCTGGCATGGTCATTTGTAAATTGGGCAAGAGTGAACAAGAGAAGCGAATGCAATCCTCCACAAACACCGTCGTGGAAGGCCATCCACCAGAAAATGTTAGCTGGAGGCTGTATATGTTTATTTACATTTTCAGTTGTTTGTTTGTTTGTTTTGTTTTGTTTTATTTTAATATTTGCATCTATTTGTGATATAACTATTCTAAAAATTCAATCAATTGCAACAAAAACTATTAATTAGCAGAGGTTATTAATCATCAGAGGTGGTGAGTTGAAGGAAAAATCATCCTTGCCAAGGTTCTACAATTTAGATTTTTTCTTTCCATCGTAGCAGTCACATAGCATTGTCTTGCCTAATCACATACAGCCACGTGGTCTTGTTGGATACATGATTTTTGTTGATTATCTTAATTAACTAATTAAAGTCAATGAAAAAGAATCATTTATTGAAAATCAAAAGATACTAATTATACACCATAGAATGGAACTCGTTCCAAAAATATTTGTTTAATTATTATAGATTATTTATTTTTTGGAAATTATTTATTGGAAGGACACTATGTAATATGCAAACTTAAATATATCAAAATAAGCATAATAAAATGAATAATATTAAAAAAAAAAAAAAAAAAAAAAAAAAAAAATGCTTCAAAATGCATCAATCTTAATATGATTTTGTTCTTGTATAAAGCTGTATAAATATATATATATATATATATATATATATATATTAAAATTTTCTCTTAATAGATAAGAAATTTAAACTTGCAAATTAAATTATATGTTATATAAAACTTTTATCAAATATTATTTAATATAAATCTTAGTAAGTTCATCATAAAATTATTTATAAGTATTTATAACAATAATACTATTAAAAATATTTTACAAAAGATTTGTGAATTTTATGTTTTTATAATAAAATAAGTGATTTGATAAAACAAGTTTCATATAAAAATAATCACATATTTCAAATAATAAATTGTAATTCTTAATTTAGAGGACTTATTTAGTTTTTGACATATTAAAATATATAATTTATTGATACTTTGACTTTTGTACTCTACATACAATTAGAATCTATTTTATAATAATATACTTAATTTTATATTTATGTCATGTGATATGGCATTGGGTGCCAAATCCCATTGAATGTATGTAGTTTAGTTTGGTTAGTAGTTTTTTATCCATTGGAATTTTTTTATTAGTTGACTTGCTAATGTCAACTAGGGTTTGAATACTTAGATGGAGAAAAACCCTTGACTTGACAATCTTGTTAAGTCAAGTCTTGTGAGTGATTTTGAGAGAGAGAGAAGTTGTGAGAGTTTGCTTGGATATGGTGATTTAGCCACTCCAGTAAAACTTTAGGGTTTTCTCTACTTTCACACTTGTATTCTCCCTTTGTGGTGTGAGAGATAGCTTGACTTAATTTTGTGTAGATTTCTAATCTTTCACTTAACAAGAATGTTTCTTTCCCTTCAATTTGTGGTGTAGCAGATTGGAATGAAGTAGATTAAAATAAAATAAAATAAAATAAAAAATCTTTGCAATTTCTGGGTTGTTCTTGCTGCTGGGTACCGGTTGCTGTGCCAGATTGCAGTATTGTGTTAGGCTGCTACATACTATTCTGAGATACTGTATTGTAGTACCATATCGGGGTGATACAGGAGCTGAGATGCAAGGTAGAGCCGATGTACAGTGTCGCTACGCTGTAGTTCGAGTCTCAGAAGCTCTCCTGGCGCAGAGGCAGGAATTGGGTGCGACGTCGGGCAATACAGACCCACAGGACGTCCCGAGGCGAGGCTGAGCTGGAAGTTGGTCGTAGGCCGCGGCTTGGGATTTCAGTGCATAGTGGCTGTGTAAGTAGGCCGCGAAACAATAGTGCAACACTGGGTGGAGGAGCACAAGGCCACGATGCTAGGCAAAGCTTGATTGCGAGGTTATTGGGTTACTGTTTTCGAATCTGTGTGAGTGCTAATATACTGTTGTGGACATCAACTAAGGGATTTGGTACGAGGTGGTGCGACGCGCTATTGCGTACCGAATTGTGTGAGAAACAAATTGGATCCACGGCGGTGAGCGGTGGCTAATAACGGCCGACGACGATGCGCGACGTCCCTCTCTACGGTTCGTGCTTTAATATACGATTACAGATCTCACGCCCATAGGAAGTATACGGTTGTAGGGCTATGCGGTCATATGAACCACGGTGACATGTCCAGTGAGGTGATAGGCGCTCAACGTGGTCATAAGGACACGCAAATACAGGATCTAGTGGTTATAGGACTCTGCGGTCAAGGGTTGCATGCTCACAAGCCATGTGCACAATCATAGGGCTTTATTTTAATTATATATATATATATATATATATATATAACACACACACATAGACACATTGTCCAATATGTGTTAAATTTGGAAGTTCACTCCAAGAGCATATGGAGTCTAAACTTAATCATATTTTTGCCAATTTAGCATAAAAAGGACCCAAAGAATCCATTGGTATTCTTGGTTTTTGAAGTAGAGATCATTTGGAGCATTGAAGTAGCATTTATTAAATGCCAATTGCTTTATAAGTGAGTTTTTGATTTTCTCTCTCTTTTCTACATTTCATTTTATTGCAATTATCTTTTATTGTTATAAGTTCTATAATTTGTAATGATGAATTGTAGGTGGGTGCAGTTGCTTTGATCCACTTTTGATTTTTGCTTTTGTGTTGTTGGAGATGAAGATCTACGATAGATTTTTTTATTTTTTTTTAATATCTTCCTGAAGTTACTAGTATTGCTCTCAAAGATTTTTTGTAGTTATCTTATTTTGTGTTTGTATTAGATTATATTAATAGATATATTGTAAAAATAAAATCAAATTATTGGTTAATAAGATCCTTTTATTTGTGGATATATTGGATCTATAAATAATAAATTACAAAGCTTGGTAGTATTTGCAAGTACATATTATATTTTTAGCCTTTAAATAGTTAAAATTATCTAAATAGTTCTATTTATGATACATATTAGGAATTAATATTATCAATCTCCTTCACTAGACTACTTTGATAGTGACCACATCCAAGACTTTGAACTAGTAGTAGATACTAATAAGGCTTTTTAGCTTGTTTCAACATTGGATACTAATAAGAGACTTTGGATCTCATGGATAGACACATTTAACAAGATGGAGGACAATCCTCATAGCGTAGTGAAAAATTTGTTTTCAAAAAGAATTAAAGATATTTCTTTGTCAGATTGGAAATTTAGATTTCAAACATAAATGAAAGAAAAGTGTCAAAGGTCTAATATTTTCAATGAGTGGTATGCTTTTGAATTATTATCACAATATTTGGAGCATAAGGCGCTCCAAACCTATTAGAGATAGAGTAAGAAACATTCACTTGAGTTGTAAAAAATAAAGTATTATTGAGAGGCAAGAATAGAGCTTATTTCAACTTTTAAGAAAGGTATTATTTTAAGTCTAATGCCTATGGTGAAGGAAGAAGATCCAATCCAAAGAGAAGTTGATACATCTTTAAAAGATACTAAAAAAAAAAAGTAGCTACTTCCTTAGTCAACACTCTATTTTCTTTGTCACAAATGAATCAATTAATAAAGGCAGCTTTATTTGGAATAAGAGAGCTACTATTATTTGAGCCTCCTCAAATATTTATTAAATATTTAGAACATAAGTATTGAAGTTTTAGGTATAATTAAATGTAATATATTTAAGACTTTTGATGTAAAAAAGAAGATATCTCACATACTATGTATACTTGTTTGGCTTGTTTATAATAAAGTCAAGAGGTGTGTTTGCTGAGAGACAACTTTTTAAGATTTTTTTATTTAAGATTGATAAGAAACTCTTGAATTTAGCCACACTAAGAATCATTTTCAATCATAATGGCAAGACAATGTTGGCCTAAGCATTTGCCAAATTTGAGAAATATAATAAGATATATTGTCAATATGATGCTACTAACATCGTAGCTTAGATGACAGATGTATCTATGCCTAAGAAGGTTGCAACTGCCATAAGTAGTATAATAGAAACTCAATCTAAATGGATTATGCATTGTTGAAAGGTGTAATGAATTTGGTCACACCAAAAATAATTTCAATTGTCCTAAGAAGAAGAAAATTTAATATACATACAAAAGTCTAAGACATAAGTAGAAATAGTTAAGATAAGAGATAAATCTAAAAAGAAGCAATTGAAGTATATTTATTGTGGTAAGCTTAATCATAATGACAATAACTGTTTTATATTATATCCACGCAAGTGTCTTGTTTTGCAAAAAAAAAAAAAAAATTTAGAAGCTAAAATTGTAGGACTCAAAAAAAGATTCAATTAAATGGCCTTATTAAACTATGTCATTATATTTCATATGTATTCTAGACGTGAAATAAGTTATTCTTCTTTGATAAATTATATATTTGGTGCATCAAGAAAAATGGTAGTTGTAACTGATATACATGCCTAAATAACAATTAAAAATATGGTGTTTCCAATAAGTGAGGTACAAAAAACTTTGTTTGGTCATCTAAGCAATTATAAAAATTTTAATATTCATGTACAATTGCCTTTATCATTTGACCTTGCAGACATTAATTCTATCGCAAAGACTTTTATTTCAACTTCAATATGAGATGAAAATACTAGTATTAAAGATTTGGTACATACTTTGGCTTACAAAGAATTGAACATCCTTATAATTTTTAATATTGATTTGTTGGCTCTAGAATTTAAACGAGCATGGATCTTTCAATTAGCTAATAAAATATTGGAAGGCAAGATGTATATGCCATTTATACATATAGCTTAAGTAGTCACAAAGCCTTAAATAAAGGAAGATCTGGCTAAGTTGCAAGCAAAACTTGTAGCTAAAACTATTATCATATTGAATGAAGGCCATTTGAACAAAATCAATATAAGTCCTTCAAGTGAGGTGCCATTAGCTACAAAGATATCATTTTTGTTTGATGTTGTGATTAGACATATTTAAAAAGATCAAAACTTATGCTTTAGAATTATATAATTAATTAATAATAATAATAATATACTTGTTGTTAGCTATACTAGCGATAATACCACTTATGCCACATTTTTATATATTATAATAGATTTTGGTGTTCAACCAATAATGATTAGTAGGTGGCTTATTCAAAAATTAAGTCTTAGTCCTACAAACTTAAAATCTTGTCTTTTTATTATTATCACTTTAATAGGAGGTATGGAGTGAGTTATTGGCTATACCAAGCAGCCATTGCAATTAATATTTTTCATTGGATTTGGACCACTTTATTCATACTTATCTCTAAAGTATGCAGTGGCTAGTGCTACCAGCTATGATATTTTAATTGATCAATAAGTGCTTTATCTAATTGATTTTGATTTAGATAATTGAACTAAAGAAGTATAGATTAGATTTAAATGGTCTACTAGTGATAGAAAAAAAGTATTTATTTCAGTTATATTTGTAGCAATGGCCATGATTATGTTAGTAGAAACCTTCATTTGAGTGTAGTGCATTGGCATTTAACTTGTTTTATGGAATAATTTTATTAGAAGAGACATTAATATTTATATCCAATTCTAAAAAAAATTATTTTTTATCTTTAAAAATTCATACAAGACATTGAAAGGATCTATTTTTTTATAAAAAATATATGCAAAATTCTTCTATCAATATCAAGAGATTGTATCTTCATTGAATAACTTAGAAATACCAAATTTTTCTTTATTAACTATCTTTATTCAATCTATTTATTAATACTGACTAGATGAAGGTATTATCCTTGTGAAATTCTTTGTATATATTGATATAGGATTGATAATACTATTACAGGTTGAACTTACTATTGGACAATACATTCATGCAAATACAAGAAATACATCTAATTGAATAGTTCAACATCATCTCTAAAGGTTATTAGTTTTATATCCTGAGTAATTATAACCTTCTGTCATTTTTGATTGCTTTAACCAACTTCTTTAAGATATCAATTTTATTAGTAATAATAATTTAAGAAGATTAGACAACATTGAATAATTGATTTCTAGATGGACTTATTAAGGTCATTCATATGTTAAAGTAATTCAAGGATTAAATGATCTTTAATTCAATTTTGCTTATATAATAATGGTCTATACATCAAACCATACGATTTGAGTATTTTTTTGAAAATATACATCAATTAGGTGATACTTAAATATAAATATTGGAATTTGATTACTATATTAATCAATTCCTTTGTCCTCCAACCTTGATAGATATTGCGGCTTTGGGCTTCTATGTCCATTGATTTTCTTTGATTTAGGACAATTTAATTATATCTCATATTATTATGATATAAAATAGCTAATAGATGAAATAGTGAAGAAAATATCATATTTTTGAAGATCTTATTTCAAATATATTATAACAAATTATCTTGAAAAAATAGATAATAGTCAAGGAATAGAAAAATTAAAAGTGTCAATGCTGCCTTTTTGCAAAATATGCTTCTACTCACTTTGTAGGACCACAAATAGAGAAAAATAAGGTAGATTAGAAAAATAAATAATATAGGCACCTTTGAAAAGAAGTCAAGAGTATTTTGTGGAAAAAAGTACCTTATAAACCTAAGAGTTGATACCTAGAGAGGACTATTTATAACTAAGGTTGAAATCAAATCCTAAGGTACAAAACCAAGCCTCGATGATAATTATGAGATTTTTTTAGAGATTGAAGAGTAGGATCTAAGAGTTGACTTGATAGGATTTTTTTGAGTATTAATTTTAAGTGATTTGAGTGTGTATTAATTTTGTAAGAGCTTTGCAAAGTTGAGGTTTGTTTTGAGTGATTCTAGATTTGTGAAATAAAATAGGTGATACTTTTTGAAAAATTTTATAAATTTGGCAATAGATCTATAAGTGAAAATTTTAGATTTTTATATGTAGTTGTGCTTCATGTATGCTGTATATTTGGATTTGATCAAATGATTAGATTAAAAGGCATAAAAGTTTTTATGGATTATGGACTTGGAATTTAGGATTTTAAAGACTAATGAGGTTTTCTTAGATATCTGTCAATCCACTAATTATATTGAAATAATTATTTTCATAGAACTAGTTAAATTGATTTCTAATAAGTATGTAAAGTTTGGAAGCAAAGTAATAGTTTAATGAAGAGTAATTGGCTCTGGGAGATTGGCATCAAGGTCAGAGAAGGTGGCTGGCCAACTACTCAATACATTTTTGAGGTTATCATCTATTTGGTAATTTTGATCCTTTTCTATATTTTTTTGTAATTATTTTCAACTTAATTGTTAAGAAGTGTACAAAATTTGAGTTAAAATCAATGGTTCATTTATTAGATATTGAAGTTTAAATCTGTTGTAGGAATTACTTGGAACTGATTAAGATTCAATTTAGGGTGAAGGTCTGGATTTTTGATTGATTTAAGGTTTAGTTAGGGTTAAGATTTGGTTAGAATTAAGATTAGGATTTTCAATTTGATCAGGATTGGGATTTGGTTTAGTTTAGAATTTGGTTAGGACTTATTTAGGATTTATCTAGGATTTGACTAGGATTTATTTATAATTTGGTTAGGATTTTTTTAGGACTTGATTAGTATTTGATTAAGATTTCATTAGAATTTGACTAAGATTTATCTAGAATTTGTTTAGAGCTTATTTAAGATTTTTTTAGGATTTGACTAAGATTTTATTAAAATTTGTTTAGGATTTGATTAAAATTTGATTAGGATTTGACTAAAATTTGATTAGAGTTTATATAGGATTTGATTAGGACTTATTTAGGATTTATCTAGGATTTATTTGGAATTTGACTAAGATTTATTTAAGATTTGATTATGATTTGATTAGAATTTGATTAGAACTTAATTAAGATTTGACTAGGATTTGATTAGAATTTATTTAGAATTTGGTTAGAATTTATTTATAGTTTGATTAGGATTTGAATAGGATTTGATTAGAATTTGACTAAGATTTGTCTCGGATTTGGTTAGGGCTTATTTAAGATTTGTTTGAAGATTTGACTAAGATTTATATAAAATTTGATTATAATTTATTTAGGATTTAATTAAGGTTTGGTTAGGATTTGACTAAGATTTGATTAGGATTTGATTAGGATTTTACTAAGATTTGACTAAGATTTATTTATATTTTAGTTAAAATTTGATTAAAATTTGATTAGGATTTAATTAGGATTTGACTAAAATTTGACTAGGAATTGTCTAGAGTTTGGTTTAGACTTATTTAGGATTTGTCTAAGATTTGACTAGGATTTTATTAGAATTTTTCTAGGATTTGGTTAAAACTTATTTAAGGTTCGTCTAAGATTTGACTAGGATTTTATTAGAGCTTATTTAGAGTTTGTTTAGGATTTGATTAGAATTTACTTAGGATTTGATTAGAATTTATTTAGGATTTTATTAAAGTTTGGTTATAATTTGATTAGGATTTGTCTAGGATTTGATTAGAATTTTTTTAGGATTTTATTAGGGCTTATTTAAGATTTATTTAGGATTTGTTTAGGATTTGATTAGGATTTATTTAGGATTTGATTGAAATTTGACTAGAATATCATTAGGATTTGATCAAAGCTTATTTAGGATTTTTTTAAGATTTGATTAGGATTTGGTTAGGATTTAATTAATATTTGATTAAGATTTGATTAGGATTTATTTAGGATTTGATTAGGATTTGACTAGAGTTTGATTAAGATTTTTCTAGGATTTGATTAGGATTTGACAAGGATTTGATGAAGATTCGACTAAGGTTTGATTAAGATTTGACTAGATTTTGACTGAGATTTAATTAATATTTTTATTTTAATATATATTTTTTGAATTTCTATGTTATTTTTTTATGATTTCTTTTTAAAAAATTCTAAGAATTCTTTGTATTTTTCGTATAATTCTTTTGAAATTTTAATTAAATTTGATTAATTTTTAATTATATTTACTAATCTTTAATTATAATTTATTTAAGAATCTATTAGAATTGTTAGAACTTATTATTGTAATTTTCTTTTTATCTTCTACAGCCAGGTATCCCATGCATTCTTAAGTCAAATACCACATAATACAACAGTATGCTTACAAAAATACTTTCTAGACTTAAATAACCTCTTAAAAACCATATTGATAATATCTTAGATGATAATTGAATTTTTTTGGTTGTTACTAAGGCTGATGAACCTCCTCTTACCTTGATTAATAAAGTGGAGGCATCTTGTGGTGCATTTCTTATCTTTATAATATTTCTAACATCATTTGTATTTTGAATATGCTAATTAGTTATGGATTGAGATGTTAATTTTTAAATCTATGAAGAATCTAATACCAATGAAAAGAAGCATAATATGGACTTTTTAACTAGCACCATAAATACTTATGATATCATTGAGAAATAATGTAATTTTTTTTAAGTCGGACTAAGGACTTAAATACTTTAGTATAGATTTTTGGCATTTGTCTTCTTATTCAAAAGTATTTCCATGACTATTTTAGTACTATAAAATCAAAGAATAATAGTTAGGAAGAAATAGATCTTGAACTTACTAAGATTGAAGAATTTGAGTTATTTTTTTGCTTAAAGTGACATGCAACTAATGAACTACAAGTTCAATGCATCTTTGCTACTTTGTCCAAAGACTTCAAAAAAATAAATACTCAAGAGATTCTTTTACAAGACTTTTTTTTAGAAGATATTCTATATTCTACCAACATTGCTAATTTACACAAATATTGTAGTGATGAAGTTCCTCATTTGATTACAAATGAGGATGTTAAAAATATAAGAGTTGTTTCTTCAATAGATTAGTAGTTAAAGGTTGTGCGAATATATAATAGTGCTAAAATAGGACCAATCTATTTCAAGTATCTAGGACCTTTTTAATCTACTATAATATAAAACCTTATCTCAAGGTAGGATAAGCTAAACTAGAACAAAACTGAATAATACTAAACAGAATGGGACATAGAAGAAAAAACTGAGAAAATGGAAACAAAAAAAAATAGAAAGATGCAAAATCAAACTTTACTAAGCATAAAGGCTTGAAGGCATATTTAACTAGATGTTCCAAAAATTCCTAGCCAGTCTTATTTATACTTTGTTCTTTCACTTTCAACTTTCCAGAATGTTCCTATATAATATATCCCACTTAGATAACTACCTTAATTTCCTTTTAGAAGGTTTTATAGTAGACTCCACCTAGATAATCGCCTTAAGCCTTTTCTAGAAGGTTCTATGGTAGGCTCTACCTAAATAACCACCTTTAATCCTTTCTAAAATGTTCCACAATAGATCCTACATGGTCCATTAACCTAACTCTAATTCTAGAAACTTCGATGGTTCTAACTATCTATCCTTATATAAATATCTTATTATACCTTCTTACAATTAATCCCCTTTCACTGATGTAGAACGTCTTTATTTTGCTCCTAATAGTATCTTTGAATTGTCTCTTGGAAATAGGTGAGATTTTGTACAAGTTTTTACATTGCATCGTGAATGTGACAACCTTTTTAAAGAACTTTGTATTGAAGTTGTCGACATCTACTGCCACGATAAAAGTAGTGATGCTCCAAAATGATTTCTACTTCATATTTTTGTTAATCATCAATTATAATTGCTGATGGTAGTTGTTGGTATCAATTTAAAAAGTACTTTGGCTTGGTATAAAATTCCTTTAGTTACAAAATATGAAAGACTAAATAGATCCAAATATGTGCCAAAAGTTCAAGGCAATATGCAATATCAAAATTTACTACAAAAATATAAAAAGATCTAAGCCATTGAGGTCTTAATTTATAAATTTGAGTTTACATAGCAAGTGGCAAGTTGGTATTGGAGAGTAACACTTGATCATCTTTCCAAAAGGTCTTATGTTATCAATGGTTATCAATATACTACTTTTGTCAAATTTATGCAATAAAGAGGTGGTGTCGTGCCTCTTGTAGGATCATTATAAGTCATTGTATAAATTCTTCTATTCTCGGATTGTTGGTATCAATGGAATGATAGAGAGTTCTTGGCATAATAAAATGCTCACCAATATTAAAGAAGAATGGTGAATGATTGGACTTACTTGAATATTATCATTGTAAGCAAATTTCAAGGACGTCAAGTATTCATTCCAATCATTATGATAAATCACCACAAATGCTTGCAGTATATTTTCCAAGGTTTGATTTACACACTCTGTTTGAAGATAGAAGGTTTTAGACATGGCAAGTTGTGTGCCTCATAGCTTAAATAAAGCTTGCCAAATTTTTTTTGTGAAGTATAGATATCGATCTAAAACAATGATTTGAGGCAATCTATAGTGATAAAAGACGATACCAAAGAAGACTTATACAAGCCTTGGGGCATCAATATCCAAGTGCACCATGGCCAAGTAAAGTTGCTTCAAGAGTCGATCCACAAAGACGACAATCGTAATATGATTGTAAAGCATTTCTAGTAAATACATAATGATATCTATAGTCACTTACTTTTAATTTGCCATAGGTAATAAAATTAATAGCAAATTAGTCAAGAAGATCATCCATGCATGGAAGTAGATATGCATTCTTCATAGTCTACTTGTTAAGGCCTTAATAGTTAATACAAAGGTAAAATCTACCATCTTTTTTGAGTGCAAAGAGTATAGGTGCTCCCTATAGTGATATGCTTTTTCAAATGAGATCTTTCTCTAAGAGTTTATCTAATGTCTTTTAGAGCTCTTCAAGTTATTTTAGTGCTAGGCAATAAATTGGTTGACTTACTGATTTGGCTCCAAGCAATACTTCTATTTGAAAGGAGGTACTTCAATTAAGAGGTATATTACTAGATAGGTCAATTGAGAAGACATCTCGATATTTTTGTATGAGTTACTCTGCTTGTTCTACTCCTTCAGCTATCTTGCCTACCATTGATGCAAGATTTGGAATCACCATATACATTGGTGTTAAATTGTAATTGCTTATAATATGTAAAAATTAATTAGAACATATAATATGTTTATAAGTCTTGGTGTGTCTTAGAATGGTTTATAGATTAATTTAAAGAGAGTTGATATAAAAAAATTTACTTTATTTTTTTACTTATTATGATTTTGGTATTAAAAAAAAATATAAGACCTAAATATATAGTATGAAGCCTTGAGAGAAGGTGGAAGCCTAAGGATGAAAATCTAAACTAATAGGAGGCTAATTGAGAGGAATGAAAGCAAGGCATGGTCGGATGAAGTCAAAGAATAGAAAACTTCATCCCTATTGGTCGAATATCATGCCTAATGGGCTTTGAGGAGGCTGCCTATGACCTTAATAAGGCATTTGGCACCTTCAAAGAGAGGATTTGGAAATTAGAAGATAGGATTGTAAATTTTAGAATTTGAACTATAATTTGTATCAAAAAATTAAAGGATTTGGAGTAAAGGTGAAGAAGTTATAGCCATTTAAAATTAAGGTATTAATTTAAGATATACTATTATTCTTTTGAAAATATGACGAATTGTATTGGAGCTTTTGAAGTTTGAAAGGTGTAGCTAAAACAGTGATTTCTAAGCCTACATCTTTCATGAAAAAATTATTACTTTTGGAGTTTATGTAAAAGAAATATAGGGAATTAAAAGCAGTACTTTTAAATCAAAGGTAGTAAGTGACTCGTTTTATTTATAGTAATGGTTGGAGCCATAACTTAAATTTTCAGACAAAATTTTATTTCAAACTTTTTGGAGAATATAATTTTTTGTGTTCAAAAGCTCTACATATAAATTTTGTGGCATTTGAGCTTATATTTTGTGTCATATGAAGAAAATTACATGCAAATGTATAAAGATAAGGATTTAAAGTGACTGTTAGGATTTTCAAGATATCTCAAGATCTACAATGAATTTACAATTGAAGTTTATTGTAAAAGTTAATAAAAATACATTAGTATCTCATAAAAAAATTGAATTTGTTTGGATGGTCGGATTAAGAGATATGATGTGTTGAAGTTTGAAAAAATTTTTACATAAGGATATATAAGATTTTAGAGGATTTTATCATATTTTGGATATTTTTGGTTGCTTGAGGCTTATGTATTTAGTGTAATTTCTCAAAAAGAAAAATATTATATATAAACTTAGGGCCCCTCCTATTTTGAAGCTTAATTGAATAATTAGTGATAGCCAAAAGTCCAACATTTTCTTGAAGCAAATTCTCTATACCTTGATACTAGTTACTTATATTATATTTGCTTCTTTATAAACGTTGTTCCTACAAGTAAGTCTTTGATTGCAAATTATTTTTTTTCTTCACTTAATACAAAGATGCAAAGAGTCACTTTATATCCACCATCTTTGAAAGAGATTGTCCTAGATATCCAATCAACTTTACTAATTTTTTATTTTTAGGCATAGTATACTAAGGATAACATCATATGTTAGCTTTGTCACCTTGAACCTCTCTCTAAAGACATAGGTGTCAATCAACATCAAAATTTTTTTTTACATGTCTCACTCAATATATTTTCTTGGTCATATACAAGGTATGTACTTCCTCCCTTGATTGCTTTAATTTTAATTCCAAGCCAATCGATAAGTTTACTTGAGATATAATTTTTTGTAGAGCCATAATCTACAAGCACTTGATATGGTTGTCTTCTTAGTAGTTCTGTTAGATGCACTAGTCGATTCTTTTTATAGTTGTTTGAAGCCATGTCATTTGTTTCTAAGAGACAATAGTTATATCTGGTACTTGCTTTCAACACCTTTATAGGGGAGCCTTCTTCTTCTACTTTGTCTCATTATTGACTAAGTAAGTTTTGAGATTGTGAATCCACCTTGTCTTGCTAGTACTTAAATTTTGACATTTTGGACAACTTCTTATTTAATGGCTTGACTTCCATCAATAAAAATACAATTCTTTTTGTACCAATATTTTTCATTTTTGTGGTAGCAATGATCTTTGTAGGGCATCATTCTGCATTGGTTTTGGTTGTTGTGTCATAGTATTAGATAGTGGCATAGGACTTCATGCTATAGGTCTTATTCTATGATTTCTAAAATCTGTAGCGTCGACCTTCTCTGCAATTCAAATTGCCTCTTCAAATATTTGTACATCCTTTAATTCTATCTCTTGCTCGATCTTAGATTTCAAACCTTATAGAAATCAATCTATTATCTCTGTTTTTGAAACATTGCTAATTTAGAGACATAGAAACTTGAATTAAGAGAAATAATCTTTCATTGATGTAATTTGTATAAGATTTACCAATTGATCGCATGCTATCTTCTCCACATTGATGGATCAAAATTAATTCCTAAACTGAGTCTCAAACTTCTATCAATCACAAAATCCACCTTGAGTTTCATACCTTTGAACTCAATGTTGCCACCAAATGGTTGCCGTATCTCTCAAATAGTTGGCGACATACATAATTTCTTCAATGGTATTTGTCCTAGATAGTTGGAGGTATTGTTGCATATTGAAGAGTCATTGACATACATCTTTATGTCTTGAAGTCTTAGCGTATGTACTAGGCATACTCAATTTTAGCCTAATAGATGATAACTCCCTTGTCCTCAAGGCTTCTATTTGCTCTTACAAAGAAGCCATCTGGCCTAAGAGGTGTTAAATTTGAGCTTCTATCTGGGATTGCTCTGCCATATCTGCCATGGTATAATTTCTCCATTAGATTTTACTATTATAATACCTTTTCATTTCTTTGTTGACTTTTTAAGAATAGCTTGTGGTAGCCTCAATATAGTGCAATCACAACAACTTACCTTGGACTAGATGATGACTATTGATATACTACCAAAAGTAAATAGTTTAACTTACGCTTTCATATCAATGAAATAGAATTAGTCTATTTCAAGTATATAAGACCCTTCTAATCTATTGCAACATAAAACCTCATCACAAGATATGACAAAATAAATTAAAATTAAATTAAATAAAATTAAATAAAATAGAACACAGAAGACAAAACTGAGCAAATAGAAATAAAGTAAAATAGAACTAAATAGGAAGATGCAAATCTAAACTTTACTAAGAGAGTAGGTTCAAAGCCATACTTGACTAAATATCCCAAAAGGCCTTGGCCAGTCCTATTTATACTTTGTTCTACCACCTTTGACTTTTTAAAATATTCTCAAATAGTGGATCTTATTTAAATAACCACTTTAAATTTTTTTTAGAAGGTTCTATAGTAGGTTCCACCTAGACAACTACACTATGCCTTTTTTAGAAGGTTCAATGGTAAATTCTACCTAAATAACTATCTTAAATTATTTTTAGAATATTCTATAATAGATCCTATTTGGTCCATTAACCTAACTCCAATTCTAGAAACTTTGATGGTTTTAACTATCTATCTCTATACAAATATCTTATTTATATTCTATTACAATTGTTCTAATAGTAAAAAAAGATACCACAAAGTTTGATGATTAGTCATTGAAATTAGAGCCATATTTTATTGATGTCAAAGTACGAAAGATATAGACTTTTATCCACTTATTTTGCAACTATTATGCCTTTAGTCTTGAAGATCTTAAAGATTACATAAGCAAATTTATTCACATCTAATCAAAAGATGATCATTTAATCTTTCAATGATCATACAAGTTTAATGTCT
The DNA here is from genome assembly GCF_059467195.1 of Physcomitrium patens. NCBI lineage: Eukaryota > Viridiplantae > Streptophyta > Bryopsida > Funariales > Funariaceae > Physcomitrium > Physcomitrium patens. The sequence goes on along the minus strand of NC_143428.1, from coordinate 7,665,228 downwards.
CAAAAAAATGTAGTGTCTAAGTTCATTCACAAGAGTTATTGTTTGTAGGCTTAAATGATCTTTCCAATAGTAAGTATGCTTGTACTATAATCATACCTTCAAAAAAGGATGTTTTTGGTAATTAGACAATAAAATAAATATGTAAAGACTATTTTTAAATTAATTATAAGATCAAGTTTGATTGATATCTAATATCAATGCCAAAAACATTATTTGATCTAATAGGATTTTTGTAAGCATTTAGCATTTTGGATTTAAGATTTCATTATCACCAATTACCATTATTTGTTCAAAATTAGGTAAAGACAATATTTTGGAGAGTTAATGAAGATGAAAAAGATCAACTCTATCATTAAAAATTTCTTCTATTTGATTCTAATAATGCACCAAATGAATTTCAATGGATCATGGATTGGATGTTATTTGGTTTTTTATTTTCTAGATACTACATTAATAATGTAACCATTTTTAATACCAACCCAAAAAATTATATGAGACATTTATAAATAATATTTGAGCAATTATAGCTATAGTGATTATATTTAAATTATGAAAAGTTTAAATTCTTCCATAAATGGTTATCATATTTGAGTCACATGATTATTCCAAGAGGTCTTGGCATACAACAAGTAAAGGTAGATGCCTTGCAAAAAATCTCCACACTAAGTGATATTTTTTTGACTTGGGACTTTTTTTAAAGATAAAAAATTAATATTAAAGATTTATTAAAATATTTAGCTTGATTTCCAAGCTTTTAATTATTTTCATAGACAATGATCAATTATGGACTTAGATTTATAAGCAAAAATATGAATTTGGTACATTAAAACAAAAATTGGATTCAATTCTAGTATTTTGACTTTTAGATATCATTAGATATTTTCAACTATACTTAGATTAGAATATAGTAGGATTGAAAACAATCTTAATACAAAAAGATGATATAGGACCAAAATATGTTATTATATTTACTTTTAAAAGAAATAAAAATACAAATTCTAATTACTCATCTTATAAAGGAGAAGCTTTAGTAACGATTTGAATGATTGCTCAATTTTGACTTTACTTGTATGGTCCATAATTTATATTGGTAATTAATTATCAATCTTTGAAATGACTTATGATATTAGATAAGATTACTACCAAGCTTGCAAGATGGACTTTATTTTTTTAAGAATATAATCTTAAGATTGTACATTAGACAAGTATTATTAGTTTAGATGTAAGTAAATTTTCTTGTAAAAAAAGACTACAAGAAAGAGAAAGCACAACAATAATAAAATTCTATACATAAAGAGAAAATAAAAGATATTTTTGCAAAAAAAGAGATTTTATCAAAGAAATAAGAAAGGCCATTGCTTATTTATTATAATCAAATGTTGAGATTGCTACAAATTTAGAGAAGAAATTAGAAGAACATATTATAGGTGAAAAGGTTGAATTTATAATTAATAAAATATTAGAGTGATGATAGGAGATGTTATTTATAAATAATATTTCTTTGTATAAGATATGTCTACATATCCTATTATATTGTAACAACCATATATTACTACCACAAAAATAGAAAAAAAAAATATAGATGATAATTTAGCCTATACAAGAATAAGAAGTCAAAATGAAAAATAATTAATTAATTAATTAATTAATTATTTGTACAATTATGAAAAAAATTTCTATAAGTTGAAAAACAATTCTTATCAAATATAAATTTTGAAGACCTTCAGAGTTTTTACTACACACCACTACAAAGCAAGATTATAATGGATTAAAAAAAAAAATGCTCCTACTTAGTCTAAAAGAGGAGCTATTATCCACTAGACTTATTGGAATAACATAAGATTATTTATTATCATTTAAGAATATTGATAAGATGAAAAATATAGATAAATATTACATAAAAAATATTAAAAAAAAATGATAAATTGATTAAAAATGAATTTATTTTAAGAAAATCTTAAAAATTAGGATTAAAAAATAAAATAAAATAATTATTTTAATTATTTTAATATAAATTTTAAAAAAGAATAGAATTATTAATGTATGTTTAAAGAATTTTATAATAAAATTTAAAGATTTATAGAAAATTTAAGTAGCCAAAAGGTACTTGTTGAAACTAAGTAAAAATCAAGGCAAAAAAAGATTAAATTAATGGCTTCTTGACTACCATCAGATTGTGAAGAAAATGTGAATAGAATATCTATGCAGCCAAATTTTAGGGATCCTAAAAAGATAGGGCATGAATTTATAGATGCTACATTAGATAAATTAAATATTAGATGTAATGGATTTTTAACAAAATATAAAAAAAAATCTAGAAACATGCATTCACAATATGAAAAGGCTTTTAAATTTTAAGTACATAGAATTGGATGCATTGATCTAAGTATTAAAGCACCTATGATTATTTTTACTATTCCTCATAAATCATAGAATTTGCGACTAAATTCAATAAAAAAAAAAACACATTTATCCAAGCTATTAGATTTATTCAATGAAACATTAAAAAAGGGATTTTGAAACCATCTATGGTATCTTATTCTAATCAATGGTTTACAATATCAAAGAAAAATAAAACAATGAGATTTATGAAAGACATGCAACTTGTGAATTAAGTAATTATTATAAATATGGATTCAAGTTCAATTATGGATGAATTTGTAAAAGCATTTATTAAACAATTGATATATTCAGTAGGTGATTTTTACTTAAGATATGCCATTCTCAGACATTCTTAGACATTCTTAGACAATGTTTCAATTAAAAGATGTGCAAAAGAAGAGAAAGATAAAACATTGGATCAAAAGGATTGTCAAAGATTTGTTGCAAATCATATCATGAATTGTGACAAGATTTTATCATGGTTGGAAGAGATACATTTGACCTTATTAGGAATAAAGTCTATATTTAGAATAAATAAAATAATTTTTATTGAGTACATGTATAAATCACATAGACATAAATAAAATATTGAAAAAAAATTTATTATTAAAAAAATGAAAAAATGAGCAAACATAATAGAAATTAGACAATTTTTTAGAGCATATATTTTCTATTATATATGGATATCTCATTTTTTACATGCAACAAATTTATTGTATGATTTCTTAAGAAAGAATCAAAAAATTTAATGGAAAATAAAATAAAGAAAAATTATAGAAAAATTGAAGAAACTTCTTTTTTTACCTCCAAATTTAAATTGAATTATAAATATAGAAGGCCAATGATATTAACAATCGATATAAGTCCAATTGAAATAGATTGAGCAATTGGACAAGATGATAAATAAGATAATAGATATGTAATAATTTTTGGAATAAAGATTTTGAATATTACACAAATAATATATACATAAATCAAAAACACATTATAGAATATAGTAATAGCTATGAAAAATAAAAAAGATTACTTAATTGGTACATTGGTAGAAATTGAAATAAATTATCTACATTATTGGACATGATTATAAGTTGTTCAAATTTTGATATTATTATATTAAGATAGACAGCATATATCAAATTTAAAAATCCAAAATTAAGCTTATTACAAAAAAAGATAATTTAGTTGCAAATATTTTATCAAAAATAAAGTATTATCATGAAAAATATATAATTGATGTGGATGTAAAATTTTATATTAAGACATTATCAAAAACAAAAAGATGTATATGAGAATATACCATTAGAATTATTTTTAAGAGGTTTATATGAAGACAAATAGAAAGATGTTAAAAAGTATCTAAACATATTAAAGCAATAAGAAGGTTAGATAGAATAAGAATTTGAAAAAATCTATAAGAAAGCCTATGGGTATTTTTTGTGATAGATATTTATAGAAGCATCCAAAGAAGAAAAAAATATATCTTAATAAGTGATATGTTATTTAAAAGCTCAATAAAAGATTATCAAGGAATTCCATGAGAATTTATAGGACGCAGAAGAATTTAAGCAAGTTGTATTAAGTTGAAAGAAAAATATTGGTAGAAAAGCATGTATAAAGATGTAGCTGATTTAATAGGACTATGTGTAATTTATCAACTTTATTCTAAAATTTAGCATTAAGATGGATTACATCCAACTTAGTTTTTAGTCCTACTTTATAAGTGGATAGTGGATTTAGTGGCAATACCTATAGGACTCGGTCAAATGAAGTATTTGATACTTGTTCATGAAGATTTATTAAATATGGTTGAAAAAAAAAGTATTAAGAATAAAAAGTATTAAAAATATATGTTGATTATTCTTAAATATATATTATTTATTGCTATGATTTTATTAAAAAATTACTATAGATAAAAATGAATTGGATGAAAAAAAAGTAAGTAAATTTTTTGGTAGGTTAGAAATTAAACTTTCTTTGACAACAACATATAATCCAAAAGATAATAAGAAGAATGAGCATAGACATTCACCTATTGTTAAGGCATTAATAAAGGCATGCAATGGCAAAGTACATCAATGGCCTAAACTACTATCATTTGGATTATAGATAGATCACATAACTCATAATGCAATAATTAATTATATGCCTTTTAAGTTAACACATGGATAAAAGTCAATTATACCAATCAAAAAAATAATACAAATATAGAAATTGTTACTTTGGAAGGATGACTTTAATAAAAAAGAGCTTTTAGTATTATAAATTAAACAATTGAAAAGAAGACGTGACAATATTAAAATAGCAATAAAAAAGTTGAAAGAAAGAAGAAAAAAGAATAAATAAAGATTTAATAAAATATATTGACTATAGCTTCAAAAAATTGAAGAAGTTAATTGAATCTTAATTTTCTTTGGTTTATGTCAATATTAAATAAAATCATAGGTACATGCCTGAAAATATACATGTTGAAAGGAGGTGGATATTGTGTAGTAATACTACTATTAGGTAAAAGAAAAAATAAAAGATTTTATTATAGAAAATTTTATATAACATGATATAGATAAGATATTTGTATTGTTAAATATGGATAGATATTTAGAATCATGTTTGAGAAGTTACAAAAGTTTCTAGAATTGATATTAGCTTAGTGGATCATATAGGATTTACTATGTAACATTCTAAAAAGACTTTAGGATAGTTATCTACATGAGGCCTACCATAGAACCTTCTAAATAAAATTTAAGGTAATTATCTAAGAACATTCTAGAAAGTTCAAGGTGGTGGAATAAAGTATAAATAGTATAAGTTAGGGCCTTTTAGAGAATTTGGTCAGATATGGCTTTGTATCCTTTCTCTTAGTAAAATTTGGTTTTACATCTTTTTATTCAATTCTATTTTGCACTATTTCTATTTACTCAGTTTTGTCTTTTATGTCCTATTCTATTTAGTTCTGTTTAATATTATTCTGGTCTATTTTGTCATACTTTGTGATGATACTTTTTGTTATTGTGGATTAAAAGGATCTTAGAATTTGAAATAAACTGGTTTTATTTCATTGATATTAGAGTGGAAGTTAGACTATTCTTTGGTAGTATATTCATAGTTATTATCTAATTTAAGATCAATTTTTATAATTATATGATGTATTGAGTTGAAGATACTATGAACTACTCTTAGAAAGTCAACTATAAAGTAAGAAGGCATTATAATAATAGAATCAAGCAAAGAAATTATACCATAGGAGATATGGAAGAACAATCTTAGATAGAAGCTCAAATATAATACCTCTTAGGCCAAATAGCTTCTTTATAAGTGCAAATAGAAGCCTCAAGGGCAAGGAAGTTAGCATTTGCTAGGCTGAAATTGAGTAAGCTTAGTACATACTCTACAACTTCAAGATAAGAAGATGTATATCAATGACTCTTCAATATGCAACAATACCTCCAACTATCTAGAACAAATACCACTGAAGAAATTATATATATAGCCAATTATTTGAAAGATGTGGCAGTTATTTAGTAGCAACATTGAGTTCAAAGCTATGAAGCTGAAGGTAGATTTTGTGATTAGTAGGAGTTTGAGACCAACTTTAGGAATTAATTTTGATCCATCAATGTGGAAAAGATAGAACGTGATCAATTGGCAAATCTTACACAATCTAGGTGAGTGTAAGATTATGCCTCTTGATTCAAGTTCCTATGTTTTTAAATTGAGAATGTTTCAGACATGGAGATAATAGATCAATTCCTACGAGGTTTGAAACTTGAGGTCTAATAAGAAGTAGAAGTAAGGGATCCACAAATATTTGAAGAGGCAATTTGAATTACAAAGATGGTCGATGCTATAGATTTTAGAAATTATGGAGTAAGATCTATAGCACAAAGTCCTATACTACTATCTAATATTATGACACACAACCAATACCAATAGAGATTGATGTCCTATAAAGATCATTAACACTACAAAAATAACAAATATTAGTTCAAAACGGATTGTATTTTTATTGTCAAAAGCTAAGCCATCAAATTTGAGGTTGTTCAAAATATCAAAATTCAAGTACGAATCAAATGAGGTGGATTTATAGTCTCGAAATTCACCCAGTCAATAATGAAATAGAACAAGAAATTGAGGCTTCTCAATAAAGGCACTGAGGGCCAATACTAGAGATAACTATTGTCTGTTAGAGACAAATGGCATGGCCTCAGAGAACTATAAAAAGAATTAATTGATGTATCTAATGAGCCTATTAAGAGAAAAAATATATCAAGTACTTATAGATTGTAGCTCTATGAAAAATTTCATGTCAATTGAAATTGCCAAGTGATTTAGAATTAAAACTAAGATAATCAAAAGAAGGAATATATGCCTTGCAAATGTCTTAAAGAACGTATTGAGTGAGATATGTGAAGAAGAAACCTTGAAGATGACTTACATCTACATCTTAAGAGAGAGTTTTAAGATAAAAAAGCTAAAATATAATATTATTCTTAATATTCCAGGGCTAGAGGTGAAAAATAAGCAAGTTGATTGGATAGCAAGGACAATCTCCTTCAAAGATAGTGGATGCAAGGTGACTCTTTTTATCTCAATATCAAGTAAGGAAGAAAAATAATCTATAATTAAAGGCTTATGTATAGAGACGACCTTTTTCAAGAAAAAAATACAATATAAGCAACAGGTATATATGATGGTTTTAAATCTTGCATCAGCAGTAGAAAAGAGAGCTAAAAGAATAAAATGGATAAATCAAGTGATATGAAAATATCAAGATATGGCATGCCTCCTAATCAAGGTATCTTTTTTCAAATAAAAATATTACTTGGAGCCAAACTAGTAAGTTGATCAATTTATTACCTAACACTAAAAGAACTTGAAGAACTTTGGAAGATATTAGACAAACTCTTAGAGAAAGGCCTCATTTGAAAAAACACATCACCATGGGGGCATCTATACTCTTTGCATCTAAGAAGAATGATGGACTTTGGCTTTGCATTGACTATGAAGGCCTTAATAAGCAAACTATTAAGAATGCATATCTACTTCCATGCATAGATCTTCTTGACCAACTTTGAAGTACGACCATCTTTAGTAAGTTGGATCTTTAGAGTGGCTATTAGCAAAGACCTACTACAAGAGGAAATATAGAGAAGACATCATTTTGTACATACTAAAGATATTTTAAATAATTGGTTTTATCTTTTGGCATTACCAATATACCAACTTTTTTCATAGTGTCGTGTTGTGACACAATTATATGGTGAAAATATGACTAAAAATGAATTTTAATTAATACTCTATTATATAAATTTTATAAGAATTAAAAATATTTTAATAAGTCTTTTATGAAAGCTTCTTAGCCTATTTTTTTGTCTTAATAGCAGTAGATAAAATTTAATTAATATTTTTACCTTCTAAGATATAGAAACTCTTTTATTGCCTTAAAAAGTCCATAAATTAATAAAATCAGGTTATAAGAGATAAATAATTAGTATAGTGGATACTAAGGTTAAGTTGAGGATAGAATTGGGTTAAAAAAAAATCCTTAGGATAGATTAGATTGGTACCCGAGGTCGACCTTTTGTGAGACAGGGTTGAAATTAAACCTTTGGCTGCTAAAACCATCGCCTAGAGCAAAATTTAAGAAAATTTTGAACATCAAAGGTTGGAATTGGTAGGTTTAAGTTTTTCGTTAGGATTTTGGTAAAAAATTTGAGCCGTTTGGAGATTTTATGAAGGAAATATAGACACTCAAACTGGAGGTATTGATTAGGTATCTGCTGTCACTCTTTTGGATATAACGCATGCGCACAAAAGTAATAGAGTATTGGTAATTTGAATTGAAGAAAAAACTTTCTTAGCTACACTTTCTATATATTTTTTGATGAATTCTAAGTCGGAACAAAGGAGATATTAGAAGTTGAAGTTAGCACTTAGAATCTAAAGAGTAGTAAGTAACTCGAATTGCTAATGGTTGTATTTTGAACTATATCTTGTGCAATTTGATAAGATTTTGGCTAAAATTTTTTAAAAATGTGTATTTTTATGTTATCAAATTTTATACATGAGTTTTGTGGAATTTGGGTTTTGAATTTGCGAGATATGGTGAAATCAGTATATGGATGTTTGTAAAGGTGATATGTATCAAACTTCCTACTAAACAAATAATATTTGGAGTTTAGTAACAAATTTATAGTTGATCTTTTTTGTGTGGTAGAATTTAAGAGCATTATCTTACTCTTCAAAAAAAAATTTATACAATCCAACATTTAAATTAGAAAAAACTGAATGCTAAAGTTCTATAATTTTGAAAGAGTATTGATATTGGTTATTGGTTATTGTTACTACTATTGGTTATTGTTACCGGTTATTGATTACTATTACTACTATCGATTGCTATTATTGCTATTGGTTATTGTTACCAAAGCCAATTATCGTGACTTATTATTGATTATTATTACTACTATTTGGTATTATTATTGATTATTGGTTACTGTTACTCATATTGATTATTGTTATTTCTTATTGATTACTATTACTACTATTGGCTATTGTTATTAATTATTGGTTATTATTACTACTATTGGTTATTGTTACTGATTATTGATAACTGTTACTATTATCGGTTATTATTATTGCTATTGATTATTATTACCAAAGCCAATAATCATCATTGGTTATTGATTATTGTTACTACTATTGGATATTGTTACTAGTTATTGATTACTATCACTACTATTAGTTATTGCTATTGGTTATTATTACCAAAGCTAACTATTGTTATTGGTTATTGATTACTATTTGTGCTATTAGTTTTTGTTACTACTATACTTATTGTATTCATGGAGTTTTGGTAATTTTTGACTACTATAGATAAATTGATTTTTAAATAAGAAGCCATTAAACTACAAATAAGTTCTCCACAACCAAATATCCAAGGTATTTCCAGATAGAAAAAATACGTACTATAACAACGGGTCATATAATCAGGTTGTTTTGAGACCTTTTGAATATGTAGTTTTTTTCATTGATGATATCTTTGTATATAATAAAATTCTTAAAGAGCATGAGTAAGACCTATAAAAAGTGTTGTACTAGCTATAAGATAGTCTTTTTTATTATAAGCAATCAAAATATGAATTTTGGAAGTTAAAAGTCATCTTTTTAAGACATGTGGTATCTTTTGAAGGCATGCATATAGAACAAAGTAAGGTGAAAGAGGTAGAGGATTGACCAACCCCCAAAGATGCTTCTAAAGTGTACTCATTTTCAGGCCTTGCTAGATATTATTGCCATTTTGTTTGGTAATTTGTACACATTGATGTTTCATCAACAAACTTATTAGAGAAGGGTGTTCCATTTGAATAGAAACTAGAACAGCAAAAGCACATTTGATAGATTGAAAGAGGTGATCATTACTCCTCTAATATTACAACCTTATGATCCCAACCTTTCTTAAATGCTTAACATTAATACTTCCAACTTTGCTATTAGAGCTGTCTTCCAATAAGACTTTGGTAGGAACCTTCAACATGTCCCATATAAATGAGACAAGCTTAGAAGGGTAGAGTGCAATTACTCTATATGTGATTAAGAGCAATTAATAATTATACATACAAAAAATATATGATAATATTATTTTTTGGATAAGCCAGTGGTTGTTATGACTAACCATCAACCCTTGCTACATAAGTTGCATCTAAAAAATATAAATTTTTTTGATATTCAACTTAAATACAAGCAAGGGCAATAATATACTGTACTAGACAGCTTATTATAGAGACAAGACTTGAAAGAAGAATTAGGAGACAAGGCAGAAGTCATTATCATTAATAGTATCATTTCAAATTTAACTAAAGAGGTAAAATAGAAGGAAGTTATGCATCGGCATACATATTTCTAGATAGTTAGTAATCAGTTGAAGATAGACAATATACAGTATCAAGATTATAGTTTTAGTGATAGCTTGTTCTATTTCAAGAAGTGAATTTATGTACTTGACAATATTATACTTTGTACTCACATACTTTAAGAGGGACATCACATCCCAATATTTAGATATATAAAGCAAGACAAGTCTCTAGAATAGATTTCAAGGATATGATTTTGGATAAGTTTAGATTATGATGTCTGAGCTTTTGTACACTCCTACAAGTCATGTCAATGTAATAAAGCATATAATACAGCATCTTTTAGACTATTTGTGATTATCATTTTACTTATTCTATAATTCCTTCCAGAATAAACTTGTATAGGAGAATTCAAACACAAGAAAAGACTAAGTGCATGAGTTTCACTTGTAAGGATCACAAAATTAACTATATTTTGAACCACTAAAATACTAAGAAATACTACAATGCTTCCTCCCAGTAACAATATTCCTTCATCAACTGATAACCACAATAAGCAACCTTGCACTCTCAAAAGACCGCTCAAAACTCAATAAATTCCATCTAACACTAGGAATAATAGACTTCACTACAATCAATCTGAATTCACAGAATTTCTATAATCACAGACTTTTTCTATCGAAACACACACACACAACTCTCAATAAACAACAATCATAATCTTCCATCCATAATCAATCTTCCAATAACTTCTCATATAATTCAATCACTCAGTACTCCAATTACATAATCAATAACTCATAAATCAATCTCTGATTTATTCCACAAACTCACTTCTCAGTATTCAAAAACTATCCATTATTCTTCAACAATAAAAAAAACAAAAAAAACAAAAACGAAGCACCAAGCTTAACCTCGGCTCATGACTATCATAGTCTGGCCCCCCAACAAACTTCTATAATTCTTATATAATTGCTACTGATTTCCACATTCTAATCGTAATCCTATAATAACTACTTTTAATAACTAAATCAATCATCCATCCTCCTAAATTGACTATTCTATGGGCTATTAATCTATTTTATCAATAGCTTACAAAAACAAACTAATATCTATTCTACACTATTGCAGCTAATTTTATTACCTATGGCACATAGAGAGCAAGTGACTATGGATCTTATTACATATTTGTCTCAGATGCTTCATAATTATACTATGATTGCCGTCTTTATAGATCAACTTCTCTTAGTTGTGGTGCACTTGGATATTAATGCCTCAGCACTTGCATGAATTTTTTCTAATACTATCTTTTGTCACTATGGATTACCTTGTGTCATTATTTTAAATCAAGATCCATACTACATGAGAAGTTTTTTACAAGCTTTTTTTAAGCTACTAGACACATGACTTGCTCTGCTTATAGCCTTTTATCTTTAAATAGATGGACAAATAAAGCATACAAATCAAACCTTAGAAGATATGCTATGAATATTTGTGGTGGCTCATTATAATGATAGAAATAAATAGTTGATATCCTTGGAATTTGCTTACAATGATAATATTTAAGTAAGTACCAATCATTCACCATTTTTTTTAATACTAATTAGCATCTAATTATGCCAACAACCTTCTATTATTCCATTAGCACCAATAATCTGACAATTGAGGAATTTATACAACGGCTTACAATGACCTTATAAGAGACTTGACATCGTCTTTTTATTACAAAGAATTGATAGAAGCATTATGCAGATAAGCATAAGCAAATAAGACCTGCTGAGAGGGTGACCAAGTATTATTCTCTGATGCCAACTTACCACTTGCTACATCAACTCAAATTTATAAACGAAAACCTTGATGGTTTAGAACTTTCCATATTTTTGTAATCATTTTTGATGTTGCATATTGCATCAAGCTTCTACCACATGGAAATGGACGTCCACAACTTCAATACAAAGTTCTCTGAAAAGATTATCCTATCCTCAATGTAACATGAAAACATGCAGAAAATCTCATCCATTGCCAAGAAACAATTTGGACATACCATCAAGAGCAAAACAAAGACATTCCACATTAATAGAAGGGGATTAATTGTAACAGGGTATAGATATGATATTTTTATTATTAAATAAGGATAGATAGTTAGAACCATATTTGAAAAGTTATGGAAGTTTTTAAAATTGGGACTAGGTTAGTGGACCACGTAGGATCCATCATGAAATATTTTAGAAAGAATTTAGGATAGTTATCTAAGTAAGGCCTACTATAGAAACTTCTAGAAGGAGTTTAAGGTGGTTATCTAAATAGAGTCCATCATCTAAGAACATTCTAGAAAGTCCAAGGTGCTAGAACAAAGTATAAATGGCACAAACTAGGGCCTTTTGGGACATATGGTGAGATATAGCTTTGGACCCTTTTTCTTAGTAAAATTTGGTTTTACATTTTTTTTTTTTTTAATTTTTTTCTATTCTATTTCTATTTGCTCATATTTGTCTTTTGTGTCAGATTTTTTTTATTCTTATTTAGTATTTTTCTTATCTATTTTGTCATACTTTATGATTAGCCTTTATATTGTTATAGATTACAAGGATCTTTTCTTTTTGAAATGGATTGGCCTTGTTTCAACTTAAATAAAAATAATTTAGTAAATTATCTTAAAAATATAGATAATAGATATGAAGATAATAAAATTAATAAGTAATAATATTTCCATCTTATAGAAGAATATTTTATTTACTTTTTAGAGACATAAATAATCCAAATTTTAAAAATAAAATAAATAATTAAAAAAATATCCTTAAGAAGAAATGAAAAATAGGTTTTAGCAAAAATTACTTCAAAATACTAAGAATTAATACTCAAAGAGGTCGATTGTGACCTAAAATTGAAATCAATACCCTGGTCATAAAACCATGTATCTATGGTGATTCTAGGGTTGTTTGATTGATTAGGAAGTGATCTTAATAAATAAACTAATGACAAGTATTTAGAAGTTTGTTTTATGTGATTTGAATGAATATTGAATTTTTGAGGGCTTTTCAAAGAAAGACATATATTCAATGGTCTTGAATTTTGAAATATAAAAGAAGATTTATAAATTTGAGAATGCCATGAGTATTCTAACTCATTTATGGTTGAAATTTTATATAATTTTTATTGTATTTATTAAAAATGTATCTATAAAATTTGATGTCATCAAATTATTAGATTAAAAGAGATAAGAATTTTATTAAATTAGGATTTTAAATATTTAAAATTTAAGATTAATGAAGATTTTTATGATCCTACAAAATCTATTAATTTAATTGAAATAAAACATTTTGAGAGCAATTTAAACTTATAAATCTACATATTAATCAATTTTTGAAGCAATTGAATGATTTAATAAAGAAAAATTGCTACTAAAAAATCAACATTCAAATTAAAGAATGAAGATAGCTAATATGTTAAAGGTTTAAGAAATTTTTGTTTAAATTGGTATATTCAATTTTTTTTGAGCTTTGTATGCTTATTAATTTCTTATGGATTAAATTATAGATAAAATTTTAATTAGGATCAATTATTCAATTAATATTTATTAAGATTTAAAATAGCTATAGAAATATATTAGGATTTTTTTAAAATTTTCTTAGATTTATTGAAGATTTCATTAGGATTTGGTTAAGATTTAGAATTTGTTATAATTTTTTTAGAATTTTTTTAGAATTTTATTAAGATTTGTTTTAAGGACTACATTAAAATTTGATTAGAATTCATTTAGGATTTCTATTCTTAATATTTTTTAATATTTCTTTATTATATATATATTTTAATAAGATTAATTTATAATTTTTTTAAGACTTTTTTTTATAGATTTTATTAAAAATTAATTAGAATTATTATATTTTAATTAGAATTTATTTAGGATTCTATTAGAATTAGATTTTATTGTTACAAATACCATTTTACCTTCAACAACCAAGTGCTCAATGCATTGTCAAGCAAACTTCATAAATATATGACAATGTGGAACTAAATATGTCGTGGTAATGATAGAGCATTTGATCTAGTAGATTGAACTTGTAGCTTTATCACAAAACTCTTCAAAATTAGTAGCTATGGCTTTTCTTAAATATATATTTGTATACTTTGGAGCACCCGCTAAAATCTTAACAAATCATGGAAGAGAATTTCTTGAGATATTTCAAGCTTTATGTACTAAAACTTAAATAGATCATTGTACCACTTCTAGAAATCATTTTAAGGTAGATGGCTTAGCCAAACAAATTATTCAAATTTTCAAGTATGGTTATTAAAAGATTGGATTATTCTATGGCAACCATCATGATTAAGATTTAATATTTCTATAAAATACAATAGATTAATACTTTAACAAGCAAACATCTTTGATATCTTAGAATTTTTATTAATTATTATATGGATGGAAGTCAATTCTATTAAGCTCAATATATGAAAAATTAGCTCCTATTGTAGACTTAGATGTTTATGATTTTTGAACTCAATGTCTATATAATCAAATAGAGTTCTTTAAGCAAGCCATGCTTATAACTATGGAGAACTTATCTATTATTTAACATTACAATACTTTATAATATGCTTGCATTCATAGTATAGCTTATTGTCACCAACATACTCATGTAAGCTAGTAATTACATATACAAATAGGTAGAAGTAAGTAAAAGTAAGTAAAAGTAAATTAATTCTATAGTATTTAATATGAAAGCTTCCTAGAAGCTTCATAGACACTGTTTTGACTTCATAGGTATCTTTAATTGACTTTTTGGATTATAAACATGGTCAACAAGTTGGCCATGTGCCACATATGTTGTTAGCTTGAAGATCAAGCTAACTATATGGCCCACACGTAGAAAAACTTGCCTTATAAGTCAAGGCATGTGTCCTACGAAGTCAACACATATTGGAGGTCCTATAGAATGTCGCCACATAGCCCCTAGTTAGATAGTATATATAGAGACAAGAGTAAAGCCTTCTTCACTCTTGTCAACTCCTTTCTTGCTTCTAGTCTAATTTCAAGGGTCTTTAGTTTTCTTGTCTTTTGGCAATAGCCATTCTAGTTTCTCTTTCAATATACATACTTATTTATTTATATTTTATTACCTTTCTTTGAGTGAAGGCTCACTTATCTGGATTGTTTTTTCATCAAGTTCTTGTCCTTGACAGATTGACAAGAGTACACCTACAATATCAAAGCTTTGACTAATCTTGATTAAGAGTGGATTACCCCTTTTTCTTGATAAGATATAAGCATATTAGAAGTTGTGGATTACCCTCTTCTAAATTGATATTGTCCTTAATATTTTCTTTGTTCTCAAGTCCTCTCTTCTATTTGTCTTGAGCGATATTAGACATCTTCTCTTTTCTAAGTGTTATCATGGCAAAACTTATTGAAATAAAGAATGCAATAGCACAAATGTAAGAGCAATTGAGGAAGTTAATGCTTGCGATGCATCAACTCAATTTACCACCACTAGGAGAAACAAGATTAGCAGGAAGTGAAGATATAGAAATGGTTGAAGCTGCTTCAACATCTGCAGCAAACCATGTCTTTTTTCCTATGGTGGAACACCCTTCCAGTGTTAGAGAACCAAGAATTACCCTATCCAAGAAGTTTGATGGCACCAAATCCAAATTTCGAGGATTTATCAATTAAGTACAACTTGTGATTGAACTTCAATCCCAAAGCTACCCAACTCCAAGATCGCAAGTTATATTCATTGGTACGCTTCTTTCAGGTTCAGCACTATCATAGTTTTTATCTTTTCTTGAACAACGAGATCCAATATTAGATAATCTAGAGGCTTTTCTAGCAGAGTTTCAATCCATGTATGGAGAACATGATGCAATTCATGTTGCAATCAATAAGATCCGTATTTTACGACAAGGCAATCGATCAGTAACGTTGTATGCTTCACAATTTTGATAACTTGTAACTGATGTCAAGTGGGATGATGCTGCACTTATTAGCCAATTTCTTTATAGATTACAATATGAGGTAAAAAAATTAATGCTCAACTTACTTGATCTTCAAACATTGAATCAAGCAATTGACTTTGCTATGAAGTGCGACAATCACCTTTTTGAATTCTGATCTGAGAACCGTACAAGTGGACCTCAATGTTACTATAATTCAATGGCAACACCAACACCTCTTCAACACATACATTCGAAAGTAGAGGATATGTAAATTGATGTAGTACGTTTCAAACCTCTTACTGAGCAAGAAAAGACTCGTCGTCGTCAAGAAGGATTATGTTTATATTATGGAGAATCAAAGCACACTGTTCAATATTTTCCAAAGAAATGACGCAATCACAAAATGAGGAATATGGCTATGAAAAAAGGCAATATGTTAGTAAACGAGTTTGTCCAGCTACAATAGGGACCGTGCGGCTGGAACCTTGTACAACATCTAGTAAAGATCCTATTCTCTCCTCAAAGCCCTCTCTTTGTTTTATATTAAATATTATTTTAGGACCTAAACATTACAAAGTCTCTGCCTTGTTAGATTCGAGAGCCTCAGCATATTTTTTAGATGAAGAATTTACTAAAAGACATAGCATATCTTTAGTAAAGAAAACTAAACTTGTTCATGTAGAAGTCATAGATGGTCGTCCATTGTCTTCTGGAGATATTACTCACGAAACCCTTCGTATAGAAGTAATAATTAATAGTCATAATAATTTTGTAGTATTTAATATCATTAGATCTCCCTCTAATCCAATCATTTTAAGTTTATCGTGGTTAGAAAAATACAATCCTCAAATAGATTGGATTTCCCGAACTCTTACTTTTTCTAAAAGTATAACTAACAATGTAGTTAATCAAGTAGAGAGTCATAAGTTTAGTTCAATTAAATCCGTATTTATAGGTGCAAAAGCTTTCTTGCATGTTGCTATGAAAGAATCACCATATATTATTTATGCCACACCTATTCCTACTGGTGAAAAGACTTCAAGTGGCATTCCAAGCTAATATCAAGAATTTTAAGATGTATTCGAAAAAAAGAATGTAGATACACTCCCGAAACATCGTCCCTATGATTGCTCAATTGACCTTCAAGAAGGAGCACAACCGCCATTCGGACCAATCTATAGTTTATTACAAAATGAGTTGATTGAACTCAAGGAGTATATTGAAGAAAATCTAGCCAAGAATTTCATACGCCATTCTAAATCTCCGGCAGGAGCTCCAATTCTATTTGTGAAGAAAAAAGATGGATCATTGCAAATGTGTGTTGATTATCGAGGACTCAACAAGATTACTATCAAGAACAGGTATCCACTACATTTAATATCTGGACTTCTTGATCAGCTGAATCAAGCTAAGATCTATACAAAAATAGATCTTAGGAGAGCATACAATCTAATATGTATCAAAGAAGGAAATGAATGGAAGACTACATTTTGAACTAGATATGGACATTTTGAATACAACATCATGTCTTTTGGACTTAGAAATGCACCAATAGCTTTTCAACATCTAATGAATGATGTTTTTCAAGAGTTTTTGGACAATTTTGAGGTCTGTTATCTAGACGACATCTTGATCTATTCTAAGAATCCAGAAGAATATAAACTTCATGTTTGTCGTGTGTTACAAAAATTAAGAGATGCAGGACTCTAGGCCAAGATAGAAAAGTGAGTATTCCACACTACTCAAGTCGATTTCTTAGGTTACATCATTTCAAATGATGGACTTATGATGAATCCTAAGAAAGTTTAAACTGTTATAGATTGGAAGATTCCAAAAACGGTAAGAGATGTCCAATATTTTTTGGGATTTGCCAACTACTATTGGATCTTCATCAAAGACTCCTCTCGAGTTGCAGCTCCACTTACATGTTTGACTTGTAAAGACAAATTCCAATAGAATCAAGAAGCGGAAGTTACTTTTGAATCTTTGAAGACAGCATTTGTTTTTGCACCAATCTTATATCGTGTTGATTTTTCCAAAGCATTCTTTATGGAAATAGATGCATCAAACTTTGCTCTAGGTGTAATTTTATCACAAATGG
Source organism: Physcomitrium patens (assembly GCF_059467195.1). NCBI lineage: Eukaryota > Viridiplantae > Streptophyta > Bryopsida > Funariales > Funariaceae > Physcomitrium > Physcomitrium patens. The sequence continues at coordinate 7,646,964 of NC_143428.1, read as the reverse complement.
GAATAGATGAAAAACTTCATCTAGTAGCCTTTCATTCAAAAAAATTCTCAGCAGCAGAAATCAATTATGAGATCCATGACAAAGAACTTCTTGCAATTATGGATTCTTTTCAAGTATGGCATCATTATCTAGAAGGCGCTTCCAGTCCAATCACCGTGTATACGGATCACAAGAACCTCAAATATTTTATGTCAGCACGCGTATTAAATCGTCGTCAAGTTCATTGGAGCATGTCTTTATCAAGATTCGAGTTCATCATCACTTATCGGCCAGGAAAACAACAAGGTTTGTCCAATGCCTTGTCTAGACATTCTTATCTTGCACCAAAAGAAGGAGATGCAGCTTTTGAGCAACAAAGAATGGTTCTCTTGAAGTCAGAGCAATTTCATCTTTAAGCAATAAAATCAATATTGACTATTGATTTAACTTTTCTTAAGCAAGTCCAGTTAAGTATGTCTTCAGACCCTCTTTTTTATGATATCAAGAATAATTCTTCTAAATCTCATGATCCTTCTAAATTTGAATTCAAAAAAAACCTACTCTATTTCGAAGGACGTCTATATGTTCCAGAAGAAGAAGCACGTTTACGTATTTTTTAAGCTCGTCACGACTTCCTTAGCAGGATATTTTGGATATAATAAGACTTTAGAGCTGAAATCTAAGGTTTTTTGGTGGCGTCAAATGTGGAAGGCAATCAAAGTTTTTGTACAATCATGTGATGTTTGCTTAAGATTAAAAACTCCTCATCATCGATCTTTTGGACCTCTTCAGCCATTATCCATTCCAGAACAACCATGGTCTTCTATTTCTATGGACTTCATCACGGTTCTTCCAATCTCAGATTCTTATGATTCTATATTCGTGATAGTAGATCGTTTTACCAAGATGGTACATTTTGTACCATATAAAAAATCTATCACAGGGGAAGAAATAGCTAAGCTCTTTCTTGACAATATCTATCGCTATCATAGATTATCCAAGGATATTATATCAGATAGGAGAACTCAATTTGTATCAAGATTTTGGCGGACTCTTTTCAAGATTCTAAAAGTGGATATAAAACTATCTTCGGCATTCCATCCTCAAACTGATGGACAAACAGAGCATGTTAATCAAATTTTGGAGCAATATTTAAGATGTACCATTAACTACCAACAAGATGATTGGACAATTCTTTTGCCATTGGCAGAGTTTGCTTACAATAATATGGTACATTCTTCTAAAAAACAAACACCTTTCTTTACTAATTATGGTTATCATCCATGACTTGATACTTTTGACTTTTCAAAAGTTGATAATCCTGATGCAAAAGATTTGGCGATTCATTTATCAGAGCTACATGCAACGATAAAGGCGCAGTTAAAAGAGGCTCAAGAACAACAAAAGGTCAATGTGGATGTCTATCGAAAGGAACAACTACCATTCCTCTTGGGTGATAAGGTATGGCTACTTTGTCATAATATCAAGACCACTCGTCCTTGTGACAAGTTGGACTATCGAAGGCTGGGACCATTTTCTATTTCTACACAAATCAATCCAGTTGCATATCGTTTACATCTACCGGAGTCAATGAAAATCCATCAAATATTCCACGTGTCTCTTCTTAAACCATACAAGATAGTGGACATACCAAAAAGACAACAAGCTCCACCTCCTCTTATAGAAGTGGAGAATAATGAAGAGTTTGAAGTAGAAGAAGTCTTAGATTCAAGGTGGTGCCGAAATAAATTGGAATATCTTGTCCATTGGCGCGGATATGGTATTAGTGAAAGCACATGGGAGCCAATAAAAAATCTTGCAAATGCAGTAAAGGCAGTGGAGGCTTTTCATCGACGACATCCATCAAAATCAAGATGAAAATCTTCTTTGTAAAAGGAAACAACATCTAGGGAAGATAACATTCTACTTTCAATCCTTGTTCGTAGCTTCTTTGTAGTTGTGACATTCAAGAGATGGAGAACCAACAACCAGTGGATTCGACTCAAGAGCCTTCATTTGCTGATTTGTCGGATGAGACATTACGATTGTCACAACCTTCAAGACAACGCAATTGAGATGAAGATCTTCAAGAACGATATGTTCTTTCTCGAATAGATGGCGAGATACAACGCGTTTGGTATCACGATTTGGGAAGGGACTCCCGATGTTTGGTGATTTTGCTAGAGGTAGGAACAACTCTTGATGGTGTTCCAAATGTTTTATTCGAAGGAAGTTATGAAGGCCTCATTAATGATCAAATAATTGGGTGGTCTTCTTACCTTGGTATGGGACACTACCGAAGGTTGAGAGGCCCTATCAATCATCTTCGAAGAGAACAAAGATCAGAGTATGTGGCCAATACAAATCATCACATCATAGATTTCTTCAACATATGATGACCACTCCTCGTGGAACTCATCTCTAGAAGGGAGGATAATGTCACGGACATACTCATATAAGCTAGTAATTACATAAACAAATAAGTAGAAGTAAGTAAAAGTAAGTAAAAGTAAATTAATTCTATAGTATTTAATATGAAAGCTTCTTAGAAGCTTCATAGACACTGTTTTGACTTCATAGGTGTCTTTAATTGACTTTTTGGATTACAAACATAGTCAACAAGTTGGCCATGTGCCACACATGTTGTTAGCTTGAAGATCAAGCTAACTATGTGACCCACACGTAGAAAAATTTTCCTTGTAAGTCAAGGCATGTGTCCTATAAAGTCAACACATATTGGAGGTCCTATAGAATGTCGCCATGTAGCCTCTAGTTAGATAGTATATATAGAGACAAGAGTAAAGCCTTCTTCACTCTTGTCAACTCTTTTCTTGCTTCTAGTCTAGTTTCAAGGGTCTCTAATTTTCTTATCTTTTGGCAATAGCCATTCTAGTTTCTCTTTCAATATACATACTTATTTATTTATATTTTATTACCTTTCTTTGAGTGAAGGCTCACTTATCTGGATTATTTTTTCATCGAGTTCTTGTCCTTGACACTTATCAATCTCAATTATCAAGAATCTCTAAAAAAGATTATGTATATTTGTAATATGAAGTGCCTACAATCCTTGATTTTATGACAAAATATAAAGTTGTATATATAAATAATATGTTGTTGTCAAGGACATGAACTAAAAAAGATGCATAAACTTGAGAAATCTATGTCGAAAAGAAGTGACAAAATAGAAATAAAATAGAATGTATATTAAAAGAATCAAAATGATTTTTGACAAAAGACATGGAAATTAGGGACTCTTGAATCTAATCTAGAAGTAAGAAAGGAGTTGATAACAATGAAGAGGGCTTTATTCTTACATCTATATATACTACCTAATTAAGAGCTACGTGCCAATATTCTATAGGACCTCTAATATGTGTTGACTTTATAAGACACACGCTTTAGCTTATAACGGAAATTTTTTATGTATGGATGATATAATTAGCTTGTTCTTGAAGCTAACAACATGTGTGGTACATGGCCAACTTGTTGATTTTATTTCTAATCTAAAAATTCAATTATAGATACCTATAAAATCAAAGCAATATCTATGAAGCTTTTAGAAAGTTTTTATAGAAGATGTTATGGAATTAATCTATTTTTATTTATTTTTTTCTAATCATATAGATAATTATTGGTTTACATGTATATGTTGATGACATTACTCTCTCTTCTATAGATAAGTTCTACGAAGAATGATTGTCATATATTGAAAAAATCTGAGATGTACTGAATTGTATTTGCAACATACTTTGATCTTTGTTTTTTTCAAAGATGATTGATAGGGCATCTAAATTATCAATATTTTCCTATACCAAGGCAAAAAGACCACCCAATTATTTGATCATTGTTGAGACCTTCATATCTTCTTTCAAATAAAACATTTAAAACACCGTCAAGAGTTGTTTCTACCTTTAGTAAAATTACCAAACATTGAGAGTCTCTTCCAAGGTCGTGATATCAAATACATTGTATCTCACCATCTATTTTAGGAAGTATATGTTTTTCTTGAGGATCATCATTTCAATTGTGTTGTCTTGAAGGTTGTAACAATTGTAATGTCTTGTTTAGTAAATCAGCAAACAAAGGTTCTTGAGTCGAATCTACTACTTATTAGTTCTCTATTTCTTTAGTATCATAAATACACAAAAACCACAAACAAACATAGAAGGTAGAATGCAATCTTCTCTAGACCTTGTTTCTTTTATAACAAAGATTTAATATTCTTCATTTTAATTTTGATGGATATTGTTGATGAAAAGCCTATATCACCTTTACTATATTTGCAAGATTTTTTACTAGCTTCTGTGTGTGTTGATTAATATCATATCCGCATCAATGGATAAGATATTTTAATTTATTTTGGCGCCACCTTGAATCTAAAACTTCTTCTACTTTGAACTCTTCATTATTGTCCACTTCTATAAGAGGAGGTTGGACTTGTCTTATTCTTAGTATATTCATAGTCTTGTATGATTCAAGAAGAGATATGTGAAAGATAGGAAGGATCTTCATTGACTCCGATAGTTATAATTGATAAGTAATTAGATTGATTTTTCCACAAATAAAAAAAGGTCTAAGCTTGCAGTAGTTTAACTTGTCACAAGGTTGAGTAGTTTTGATATTACAATGAAGTAACCATACCTAGTCACCTATATTAAATTAAGATTGTTTTTTTGATAGGCATCCATGTTGATCTTTTGTCATTCTTAAGCTTCTTTTAATTGCACCTTCATAATTGCATGTAACTTAGACAAATAATTTTTCAAACCTTCTGACACAAGATTATCAATTTTTAAAAAGTCAAAAGTATCAAGTCAAGGATGGTTATCATAATTGGTAAAAAAACTTATTTTTTCATATTAAAAAAATATATTATATTATTATAAGCAAAATTTATCAATGGCAAGAAGGTTTTTTAAGTCGCTTATTGATAATTAAAAGTATACTTGAAGTATTGTTCCAAAACTTAGTTTACAATCTCTGTCTGTCCATCAGTTTGAGGATGAAAGTTCTAAAAAAGCTTTATATCCACCTTTAAAATCTTAAAAAGAATTCTCCAAAATCTTGATACAAATTGAGTCCCCTACCCAATATAATATCTTTTGATAATCCATGATATCAATAGATATTTTCAAGAAAAAGCTTGATAGTTTCTTCACCTATAATAGATTTTGTACATATTAAAAAATGTGCCATTTTGATAAAAACAATCTACTATCACAAATATAGAATCACACAAACTTAAGACTAAAAGATCCATAATAAAATCCATAGAAATACAAGACCATGATTATTTCAAAATATATAATGACTGAATAAGTCCGTAAGGTCGATGACGAGGAGTTTTTGACCTTAAAAAAATATCATATGATTGAACAAAGTCTTTTATAGCCTTTCACATTTGCAACCACCAAAAATCTCTAGATATTAGTTTCAAAGTCTTTATTGTATCTAAAATGTCTTGCTGTTGAAAAATTGTGATAAGCTTAAAAAGTACGTAAACATGCTTCTCTTTTTGGTACATATAACCATCCTTCAAAATAAAATAGGTTGTTCTTAAATTTAAACTTAGAAGTATCACAAGACTTAGAAGACATATTCTTGATATCATGAACGAGAAGATCAGAGCACGTACTTATTTGAATTTGTTTGAAAAAAGTTAAATCAATAGTCAATGTTGATTTCACTACTAGAGGATGAAATTTTTCCAACTTTAATAAAAAAAATTCTTTTGTTAATAAAAAGCTTGATCTCCTTCTTTATGTGAAAGATAAGAATGTTTAAAAAAAGAATCAGACAAACCTTGTTGTTATCCTAACCAATGAGTGATATTGAAGTCAAATCTTAACAAGGGCATACTCCAATGAATTTGACAATGATTCAAAATACGAGCAGATATAAAATACTGAAGATTCTTATAATTTGTATATATGGTATTGTGTTGTGGTTTGGCTACCATATAAAAATAAGGTGTTTATATACTTAATACACAATTTACTAGATAATATAGTAAAAGCCATGTTAGTGGATTTTTCTTGGTTATAAGATGTGGATAGATTACTATCCCAAAAAGAAGTTGTTTAAAAGGACTTCTATTAGAATTTATATAACTTTATTTTCTTTTAATAGTGACTTTTTAAGGTAATCATATTAATAGTAACTTTTAAATATTTAGAGTCACCTTTTTTAAACATTAGTGACCTTTGAAGTTTATTTTGGTTCTTTTATTTGATATTTAGGACATATATTATATAAATCTTATAAAAAAAAGATTAGAGAAGGATCTTGGTAGCAAAAAAAAGAAAAGTTAGAACATCCACATGGACAAATGGAGATGGGTGATGAAAATCTCTATTCCTATTAGCCAAAAATCATGTCCAATAGACTTTAAGGAGGCTATTCGAGGTCTTACTAGGAATTAGGATTATTTTTGAGGCCTTTTGAGGTTTAGAGGCTAAATTCAGCAAGTTTAGGTTTTTGGCTATAATTTTGGTGTAAATTTTGTGTGATTTGGAGTTTACATGAAAGAAATATGGACGCTCAAAGGTTAAGGTGTTGATTTTGTACCTATTGTCACTCTTTTGGACATAATGCACACTCTTAAAAAGTAATAAATGATCAGCAACTAGGATTCGAGAGAATATTTTTTGAACTATAATTTTGGCATACTATTTGATAGATTTCGAGTAGAAATAAAGGAGATATTAGAAGTTGAAGTTAGTACTTTAAATCTAAGCATAGTAAGTGATCTAATTTACTAATGGTTGTGTTTTGAACTATATCTTAAGCAATTGGATAAGATTTTGGCTCAAAAGTTTTTAGATTGTATGTAATTATGTTAATAAACTTTGTACATAAGTTTTATAGTATTTGGATTTTGGATTTTTTATATATAAAGAAAATAGTTTTTGAGTGCATATAGATTAGGATTTATAGCATCTTCCAGGATTTCTAAGATGTCAAAAGTTCGGTAATAGATTTATAGTTCATTTGTTTTGTAGTAAAGCTAAAAGACAAAATCTATGTTTTATAGAAATTTTTTAAAAAATTGAATAGTTGGATCAAGAAAAATATGAATTTCTAAAGTTTAAGATAAAATATCCTTTGCAGGAAGAAAATGGTTTGAAGGGTTTTGTTATAATTTGAGATTTTGTGAAAAATTAAGAGATTTTTGAAAGCTAAGATATTATATATAAGCCAAAGTTAAACTCTCTACACCTAAGTACTCACTGTATTTCTAAATTATAAATCACGCCATATGATAATGGTGATTGGATTGGAAGTACCTTCTAGATAATGACTCCATTCTTAAAAAGAATCCACATTTGCAAAAAGCTATCATGGACACAGAAATACAGGCTCGAGATCTAACAAGAAGTTCAAGAAGAACTGGCAAGAACTAGATTAATCAGATGAATACAAAAACAACACCAGAGAGGTGAGCTAGAGCTCCAAGAGATGTGTTGTCGAGACTGAAGAACTCTTCAGCCTCGATTCCAATATATACTCCTATTTAGGAAGCTTCTCAAGCAACTTCTACCAACTAGGAAGCTTCTCAAGCGACTTCCACCAACTATGAAGCTTCTCAAGCAACTTCCACCAACTAAGAAGCTTCTCAAGCAACTTCTACCAATTAGGAAGATTTTCAAGCAACTTCCACCAACTAGGAAGCTTCTCAAGCAACTTCTACTAACTAGAAAGCTTCTCAAGCAACTTCCACTAACTATGAAGCTTCTAGAAGGTTCCAGAGACTTGCTTCTAGAAGGTTCTAGAAACTTTTTTCTACAAGATTCTAAGGACTATGTCCCTAACATCATGCCCTCTTTTAGCTTCGAGGTCTCTGAGAAGCAATATTTTTGTTAATCAATACCAACGCAAGAAAATAAAGATCTGTCGCATAATGTCTGCTATGAACCCCAACTGTTGTTCACGAGGCGAGTGGTTCATCGGCCCTTGAAGCCAATGGTAGAGGCCCACGCCTTCGACTGCTGATCAAGCATAAACTTCCATGTCTTCATTGTAAAATTGTCTTACAAACACGCCTTCTGGCTGACTATCGTAAGTAGGCTCGATTTCAAATATAATCACCAGTGATCGGTTACTCGGTATCCTTTGTCGTCGTCATGGTATAGGTAGTTCTTCATCTCGGGGTCGCCTTCGTGAGCTAGTCGATTGAGATAATCTGACTGGCATAGTATCTATCTCTTGGCTATCCATATTAGAAGGCTATTGAAAAAATTCTGCTTTATCAACTACGAGTTTTGGTGGTGCTCTCCCCCTTTCTTATATTCTTGGATGAGTAAGCTTCAGAAGGAAGCTATCGTCGAACCGGCTTAGGTTTATGAGGATGTTGTTGATGAAACTCCTGTATCTTTTGTGGTGCATTGGCAAGATTTTCAGCTGGTTTTCACGTTTGCTCATTAATATCGTAGCCGCACCAATGAACAAGATACTCCAACTTGCCCCACATTTGTCATGAATCTAGCACCTTTTCGACCTCGTATTCCTCGTGGTTCTTGATCTCAATACTAGGTGGCAGACATTGTACTCTTCCAGGAAAGGATGACTCTCGATAAGGCTCCAACAGAGAAACATGAAAGATTGGATGTAACTTCATAGAAGCGGGTAATTCTACACAGTACGCCACTAAATTGATTTGCTTCTAGATAATAAATGGTCTCAATCTTCGATAGTCCAACTTATCACATGATTGCTTAGTCTTGATATTCCGTCGAAGAAGCCATGCTTTATCTCCATATTTGAAAGTAGGTGCTTGATTCCGAAATCTATCTGCAAATGCCTTGTAGGATTCTTGAAGAGATTATAATTGAATCTTCAATGTAGTTTGAAGCTCTAATAGTTTCTTCACAAATCCTTCAAGTACTGGATTGTTATTTGTTGACGGACTCAATATATCAAGCTTCGGATGATACCCATAGTTAGCAAAGAATGGTGTGTATTGAGTCGACGCATAGAGGGTGTTATTATATGCAAATTCGACTAGTGACAGATATATGGTCCAATCATCTTGCTGATAGTTGATGCTGCATCGTAAGTATTGTTCCAAGACTTAGTTCACCAGTTCCGTTTGGTCGTCAGTTTGAAGATAAAAAGCCAAAGAAAGCTTGATATCCACCTTCAGTATCTCAAAAAGAGATCTCCAAAACTTTGATACGAACTGGGTTCCTTGATCTGATATGATATCATCTAGTAGTCCATGATATCGATACACATTATCGAGAAAGAGCCTTGCTGCGACTTCACTGGACAATGTCTTCTTGCAAGGAATAAAGTGTGCCATCTTTGTAAGCTAATCTACCATGACAAAGATGCTGTCAAATGAGTTCGATGATGGCAGGTCCGTGATGAAGTCCATGGAAACTGAAGACCATGGTCGACGTGGAATCGGTAATGGTTATAGAAGTCCATAAGGGCGATGTCAAGGATTCTTGGATCTTGAACAAATATCGCAGGAGAGGACAAAATCTTTTACATCCTTCTACATTTGGGGCCACCAAAAATCTCAAGAAATAAGCTCTAAGATCTTGTTGAATCCAAAATATCCTGTAGCTGGAAAATCGTGGCAAGATTGAAGAACTCAAAGTCGTGCTAGTCCTTTTGGAATATACAACCGCTCCTCAAAGTATAAAAGATCTCCCTCTACCTTGAACTTGTCGTTATTGGTACGCTGCTTGATATCAATGGCTACTAGATCTTCAATGCTTACGGCATGTACTTGGTTCAGGAAGTCAGCATCAATTGGCACAATAGTAGCGCAAAGCTGAAATTGCTCTGGCTTCAACAACGTCATACATTGTTGATCAAACGCTGCTTCTCTAGCCTTTGGTACAAGATACAATCTCCTCGATAAGGCATCAGATAGTCCTTGCTACTTTCCAGGTCGATAAGCGATAACAAAATCGAATCTAGATAGTAACATACTCCATCAAGCTTGACGTCGATTTAGAACTCGAGCCGACATGAAATATTCCAAATTCTTGTGATCAGTGTATATGGTCACTGGATGTGCAACTCCTTCAAGAAAGTGACACCATTCTTGGAAAGAATCTACTATAGCAAGAAGTTCCTTATCGTGGATCTCATAATTGATTTCAGCAGCAGAGAACTTTTGAGAATAAAATACAACCGAATGGAGCTTCTTGTCTTCTCTCATTTGTGAAAGTATAGCTCCCAAAGCAAAATCCGAAGCATCAGTTTCTAAATAGAAGGCCTTTGTAAAGTCTGGATGTACCAAGATTGGAGCCGTAGTAAATGCCGTCTTCAGGTCTTGAAACGCCTTCTCTGCTAGAGGTCCCCATTCTAGCTTATCCTTGCATGTCAATCGAATGAGAGGAGCAGCAACTTGATAGTAATTCTTGATGAAGATCTGATAGAAGTTGGCAAAACCAAGAAAGTATTATACGTCTCTAACCGTCTTCGAAACCTCCTAGGACACGATTGCTTCCACCTTCTTGGAGTCCATCTTCAAGCCCTCCATAGTTGCAATGAACTCCAAAAACTCCATCTCCATTTGGTGAAATAAACACTTCTCTAACTTGGCATATAGTCCTCGCTTGCGTAGTTTCTCTAAGACCAAACGAACGTGCTTTTCATGCTCTTCCTCGTTTTTGGAGAATATCAAAATATCATCCAAGTATATGACAACAAAATCATCAAGGTGCTCCCAAAAAATGTCATTCATCATATGTTGGAAGACTGCTGGAGCATTGGTAAGACCAAAGGGCATGACATTATATTCAAAATGGCTATACCTTGTACAGAACGATGTCTTCCACTCATCTCCTTCCTTGATTCGTACGAGGTTGTAAGCTCCCCTTAGATCAATTTTTGTAAAGATCCTTGCACATCCAAGTTGTTCTAAGAGATCAAAAATCAAGGTTAACGGGTAATGATTCTTCTTTGTTATCTTGTTGAGGCCTCGATAGTCCATGCACATCCTGTCAGGGACAAGAACTCGATGAAAGCTAAAGAGTAAGTGAGACTTTTCTCAAAAAGAAATAGGACAAAATAGAAATATGTATATTAAGAAAGAAACTGGAATGGCTATTGCCAAAATACAAGAAAACTAGAGACCCTTGAAACTAGACTAGAAGCAAGAAAGGAGTTGACAAGAGTGAAGAGGGCTTCACTCTTGCCTCTATATATACTATCTAACTAGAAGCCACGTGGCGATGTTCTATAAGACCTCCAATATATGTTGACTTTCTAGGCCACATGCCTTTGCTTGCAAGGCAAGTTTTCTATGGATGGACCACGTAGTTAGCTTGTTCTTTAAGCTTCCAACATGCGTGGCACATGGCTAACTTGTTGACCAAGTTTCTAACCTAAAAGTCAACTATAGACTCCTATAAAGTCAAAGTAGCGTCTATGAAGCTTCTAAGAAGCTTCTCTAGAAGATATTATACAATTAACCTACTTTTACATACTTTTATCTATTCATATAGGTAATTATATGTATGTCCGTGACACATCCGCAACGAGCCATCTTTCTTCTTCACAAATAAGATGAGTGCCCCAGCTGACGATTTTGAATGACGGATGAAGTTCTTAGCTAGATTCTCGTTGATGTACTTCCGCAACTCTGCCAACTCCGTCTGCGATAGATTGTAGATTGGGCCAAAAGGCAGTTGTGCTCCTTCCTACAAGTCTATGGCGCAGTCATATGGTCGGTGTTTTGATAGCATGTCGGCATTCTTCTTTTGAAACACGTCTTTAAAATCCTTATATTGCTCAAGTATACTTGCTATCGAGATCTTCTCTCTGATAGTTGGAGCCGCATAAATGACAAACGGTGTGCCTTCCTTGGACGATCTTATAAACGCTCTTGCTTCAATGAATAAGGATTTTTCTATTTAGGGTTTTCTACTAGGCTTGCTCTTGGATGATTTTGTGGGAAAGGTCATCTTCCGCAACCTCCAATCTATAGATGGGTTATGCTTTTCCAATAAGGAAAGACCAAGAATAATAGGATTTGATGGGGTTCTAATAATATTGAATATAATATGGCTACTATGGCCCTTAAACGTCGCTTCTATAGGTTCTGATTCATGGATGATACTACCAGAGAATAAAGGTCGCCCATCTATGACCTCAACATGAATAGGTTTGGATTTTTGTACTAAAAGGATCTTATGATGCTTTGCAAATTCTTCGTCTAAGAAACAAGCAGATGCTCTTGAATCTAATAATGCTAAAGTTCTCAGTTTTTGAGGGCCAATAAGCAAAAGAATTGTAAAACAAAGGACAGGTTGAGCGGAAAGAAAGGAACCTGATTGTTGTTGCGATATTTCACTGTCCAGCCGCACGGTTCCTATTATGACTGGGCATCCTCGTTTTCCTGAACAAACGTGCCTTTGGTCCTGACAATGCATCAATTTTGCTTCTTGGGGCAATTTCCAACTTTGTGGCCTTCTTCACCGCAATATAAGCATAGACCTTCTTCCATACACCGCTTTTTTTCTTCTAGAGTAAGGGATTTCACACGTACCGCATTAATTTATATGTCTTCTACCTCTGAATGTGAATTCACGCTGCTTGTCGACATAATTGGGGTGTGATGAACCATATGTTGTCTTGAGCGTTGGTCTTAGCAACGTTAGAATAGGCGATTATCGTACTTCACAACTTGGTTAATAGCTTTGTTGAGCGTTCGCGGATCAGAAAGAGTTAGCAGCAAATCCTTCACATCGTCCTTTAAACCCCAATAGAATTGACTCATCAATGCTTCTTCATCCCAATTGATGTCCCATGCTAGTTACCTGAAATCCAATGCATAGACTGATGTAGAGCGCATCCCTTATCGTAGTGACCGGATCTTTGTTGTAGCCCATCGAACCTTGTCGTGTTCACCAAATGCTTCCGCAAATGCCTCCAAGAAGGTTTCAAAGTTCTTTAGTATGGATGATCGTTTCTCAAACAAAAGAACAAACCATGATAGAGCTTGCCCTGTAAGTAAGGTTCCAACAAGCCCAACACGTGACTCCTCTATTGAATAGCGTTCGGACTGTAAAACTGTTATCAACCTGATTTGATTGACAAATCCTTGAAACTTGGAATGTGTACCATCGAACTTGTCCGGAAGGCTAACTTGGGGCTACTTATGTTATAGAACTAACGGTGCTTATCGAACCTGAGGCAAAGTTGCTTCTCCAAGTGTAGAAGTTTGAAGCTAGTGCAACCTAGATTGTGCCATCCCAGATGCTCTATCATTATGAAGCCTTGCCACGACTTCTTCAATTTCTGCAGTTCTTTGCGATAACATATCGAGGGCATTTATGATAGCATCCAACTTGGACTCTGAACTTTCTATCATACTAATGTCGTGGCCTTCAGCCATTCTAAGACAAGGACAGAAATGACTCTACAAGAAGACAATATTGGTTTAGAAGAGGGTACTCCGCAACCTCTAAAACGCCTTAAGAGCTTCAAGAAAAGGGGTAATCCACTCTTTTCAAGAAGAATAAGACTCTAATATTATAACAAAAGAAATATCAGTTTAGAAGAGGGTAATCCGCAACCTCTAAAATGCTAGTACACCTTCAAGCAGAGGGGTAATTGACACTCTAACGAAGAAGAAACTAGCTCTGATATCTGAGGTAAGTTCAATCTCGATAAACTATCACGAACACAGAAATACAGGCTCGAGATCTAACAAGAAGTTCAAGAAAAACTAGCAAGAACTAGATTAATCAGATGAATACAAAAACAACACCAGAGAGGTGAACTAGAGCTCCAAGAGATGTGTTGTCGAGACTGAAGAACTCTTCAGCCTCGATTCCAATATATACTCCTATTTAGGAAGCTTCTCAAGCAACTTCTACCAACTAGGAAGCTTCTCAAGCGACTTCCACCAACTAAGAAGCTTCTCAAGCAACTTCCACCAACTAAGAAGCTTCTCAAACAACTTCTACCAACTAGGAAGCTTCTTAAGCAACTTCTACCAATTATGAAGCTTTTCAAGCAACTTCTACTAATTAAGAAGCTTCTCAAGCAACTTCCACCAACTAAGAAGCTTCTAGAAGGTTCTAGAGACTTGCTTCTAGAAGGTTCTAGAAACTTGTCTCTAGAAGGTTCTAAGGACTATGTCCCTAACAAAAGCTCTTTCTTATAGATCTCATAGTTAATCTTGATTGCTGAAATTTTCTTGGAATAAAAAGCTATTGGATGAAGTTTATTATCTATTTCTATTTGTAATTATACGAAACTCAAAACAAAGTTTGATGCATTTGTTTCCATGAAAAATGCCTTAGAGAAGTCAACAGGATACAAGATTGGTACAAAAAAAATGCTATCTTTATAGCTTTAAATGTGGCTTTTTTTTCTTGATTCAAATGAAGTTTTTCTTTACAAGTCAAATGTGTAAGTGAAGCTATAATTTGAGAGAAGTCTTTAATAAAGATCTAATAGTAGTTGACAGATCTCAAAAAACATCGAATATCTCAGACCATTTTTGAGATCTTTCAATCCATAATAGTTTAAACTTTCTTATGATCCATCTTAAGTCTATTATTTAAAATCATGTAACTTAAGAAGTCAACTTGAATAATATGGAATACACATTTTTTTTTTATCTTGGCATAGAATCTTGTATCTCTTAATTTTTATAATTCATGATAAAATAAAGTTTATATTCTTTTGTATTCCTTGAATAGATCAAGATGTTGTCTAGATAAAAAATAATAAAATTATCTAAATACTCTTAAAAAACATCATTCATTAAAATGTTAAAAAGCTGATGGTGTATTTGTAAGTACAAAAGGCATGACATTATATTCGAAATATCCATACCTAGTTGAAAATGTAATCTTTTATTTATCTCATTTTTTGATGCATACCACATAGTATGCTTCTTATAGATCTATTTTTATATAGATCTTAGCTTGATTCAATTGATCAAGAAGTTTAGATATTAAAATTAATAGGTACATGTTCTTGATGGTGATCTTATTGAGTCCTTGATAATCAATATACATTTGCAATGATCCATCTTTTTTCTTTACAAATAAAATTGGGACTTCTATTAGAGATTTGAAATGGTACATGAAGTTCTTGGCTAGATTTTCTTTAATATACTCCTTGAATTCAATCAACTCATTTTGTCATAAATTATAAATTGGTCTGAATGGTAGTTGTACTCCTTCTTGAAGGTCAATTGAGAAGTCATAGGGATGATTTTTTGTAAAAATATTTACATTTATTTTCTCAAATATATTTTGAAATTCTTAATATTGGCTTGGAATTCCACTTGAAGTCTTTGCACCATTAGAAATGAATGTGGCATAAATAACATAAGGTGATCCTTCTTTTGCAACATACAAAAAAGTTCTTGCACCTACAAATACAAGTTTAATTATATTAGACTTGTGATTTTTTACTTGATTAATTACATTCTTAGTTATACTTTTAAAAAATTCAAGAGTACAAGAAATCCAATCTACTTGAGAGTTATATTTTTTTAACTACAATAAATGATTAAATTAGATAGAGATCCAATGATATTAAATATGACAAAGCTATTATGACTATTGATTATTACTTCTATAGAAATGATTTTGTGAATAACTTATCTAAAAGACAATGGATGACCATTTATAACTGCTACATGAACATGTTTAGTTTTCTTTATTAAAGGTACGCTAAATCTAATAGAAAATTCTTCATCTAAGAAATACATTGATGCTTCTAAATCAAATAAGGCAAAGGCTTTATAATATTTAGATCTTAAAATAATATTTAATGTAAAACAAGGAGAGGATTTTGAGAAGAGAATAAGACCTTCATTAGGTATTGTACAAGGTTCTAGTGCACAGTGTTGTATTATATGGTATTTGACTTAAAAATGCACCGAGCATCTAGATATGGAAGATAAAAGAAAAATTGCAACAAAAAGTCCTAACAATTCTAATAGATTCTTAAATAAATTATAATTAATGATTAGCAAATATAATCAAACATCAATCAAATTCAATCAAAATTTTCAAAGAAATTAAGTAAGAAACACAAAGTATGCTTAAAAAATCTTTAAAGAAATCATAAAAATTAATATAGAATTTAATAATATACTAAAATAGAAATCTTAATAAAATATTAAAATAAAAATCTTAATTAAAACCTAATTAAATCTTTGTCAAATCCTAACAAATCTTAATCAAATCCTAACAAAATCTTAACCAAATCCTTATCAAATCCTAGTCAAATCCTAAACAAATCCTAAACAAATTCTAACCAAATCTTAATCAAATCCTAATCAAATCCTAAATAAATCCTAAACAAATTCTAACCAAATTCTAATAAAATCCTAACTAATTCCTAAAAAAATCCTAACCAAACTCTAAACAAATCTTAACAAAATCCTAAAAAAATCCTAGCCAAATCCTAAATAAATCCTAATCAAATCCTAAATAAACCTTAAACAAATCCAAATCACCTAAAATAAATGTTTATCAAAATTCTATTAAGTCTGCTTTGTAATCAAATTCTCTAATCTCTCAAAGAACCTTAGAATCGTCGTCGGAGCTCAAATTTGTGCCTCGAGGTCTGATTTTGATCCTACTTCATAACCGACCTTCTCTAGGTATCAATATCTACTTTTTCTAGATGATTTTTTTTAGAAATTACTCTTAATTTATTTCTAAAGAAGCTTATATTGTTTATTTTTCTAATCTACTTTATTTTATTCTATTTATGGTATTACAAAGTGAATAGAAGCCTATTTTAGAAAAAGATAATATTAACACCTTTAATTTTTCTATCCCTTGAATATTATCTATTTTTTTAAGATAATTTGTTATAATATATTTGAAATAAGATCTTTGAAAATATGATATTTTCTTCACTCTTTCATTTGGTGGCCAATTTACATCATAACAATGGTCCCTATTGCAGCTAGATAAACTTATTTTTTAATATATTATCTTCTTTGATATTTTTACTCCTCATTTTATAATTTTATTATTTCTTTGGACAATATTGAGCAGTGTGCTTAGCTTTTTCACAATATAAATATAAATCTTCTTAATGATAATAAGTCTTTTCTTGCTCAATAAGAAATTTAAAACATACCGCATCAATTTGCATATCTTCTACTTTTGAATGTATGTATTGAAGGGACATTGGTGTTGCCATTGAATTATAGTAATATTGAGGCTCATTTGTCTCACTCTCAGATCGAAATTCAAAAAATCGATTGTCACACTTCACAACAAAGTCAATTACTTGACTCAATGTTTGAGGATCATGTAAGTTGAGCATCAATTATTTTACCTCATATTATAATCCATAAAGAAATTGGCTAATAAATGCAACATCATCCTACTTAATATCAGTTACAAGTTGACAAAATTGTGAAACATATAATGTTACAAATCAACTATCTTATCATAAAATATGGATCTTGTTGGTTGCAAAATAAGTTGCATCATGTCTTCTCTACATGGATCGAAACTCTGCTAAAAAAGCCTTTAAATTATCTAGTATTAGAACTCGTCATTCAAAAAAAGATAAAAACCATAATAATGTTGAGTTTAAAAGAAGTGTACTAATGAATCTAATCTGTGATCTTGAATTTGGATATCTTTGAGGTTGAAGTTCAATCAAAAGTTTTACTTAATTGATAAATCCTTGAAACTTGATTCTTGTGCCATCAAACTTTTCAAGGAGAGCAACTCTTGGTTCTCTAGTATTGGAAGGATATTCTACTATAAGAAAAATGATATGATTGGATGTAGATGTTGAAGCAGCTCCAATTATATTTATATCTTTACTTCTTAATATTCTTATTGTTCTTTGTGGTGGTAAATTTAGTCGATGCATTGCAAGCATTAATTCTACCATTTATTCTTACATTTGTGTCATTGCACTATTTATTTAAATAAGATTTTTCATGATAATATTTAAAAAATAAATGTCTCATATCACTCAAGACAAGCAAAAGAAGGGACTCAAGAACAAAGAAGATATTAAAAATAATATTAATTTATAAAAAGGTAATTCATAATTTCTAATACACTTATGTCTTATCAAGAAAAAGAAATAATCTGCAACTTCTAATATGCTTATGTCTTATTAAAAAAAAAAAAAAAAAAAAAAAAAAAAAAAAAAAAAAAAAACTAATCTGTAACTTCTAATATACTTATGTCTTATCAAGAAAAAAGAATAATCTACTCTTAATCAAGAGAAGACAAAGCTCTAATATTGTAAGTATACTCATGTCAATTTATCAAGAACATGAATTGAAAGAAGATACATAAACCTAGGAAATCTATGTCAAAAAAAAAGTGACAAAATAAAAATAAAATAATATGTATATTAAAAAGAAATTAGAATGGCTATTGCCAAAACATAAGAAAACTAGAGACTCTTGAATTTAGAGTAGAAGCAAGAAAAGAATTGAAAAGAGTAAAGAAGGCTTCAGTTTTGTATCTATATATACTATCTAATTAAGAATTAAGTGGCAATGTTCTATAGGACCTTTGATATGTATTGACTTTGCAAGACACATGCCTTAGCTTACAAGAAAAGTTTTTTTATGTGTGGATGACATAATTAGCTTGTTCTTCAAGCTACCAATATGTATGGCACATGGCCAACTTGTTAACCATGTTTTTAACCTAAAAAGTCAATTATAGACACTTATAAAATCAAAGTAGCATATATGAAGCTTCTAAGAATTTTTTATAGAAGATATTATGGAATTAATCTACTTTTACATACTTTTATGTAATCATATAGGTAATTATTGGTTTACATGTATATGTCCATGACGATTGCCTAATAATATTTTATTGTTAGAAAACAAGGATGGACAAGAGTGTCAAAAGCATTCAAAAATTTGTACTCCTTCTTATCTTCATATGGATGATTTTGTACATCATGAAGTTATAATTATACTAATTGATCTTCCTTGTTTTATATGTAGTAAGATGAAAGATATTGATACATGCTTTTGTATGATAAATGCCAACATAGATAGCATATGGCATGTTTGATACCACTTCTTTTGACTCACCTTTTTAAAGATTGAATTTGTCCTTGTTATAAGAAATCTTTCAATCATACTTCATCTATTGATTAGAATTGAAGATTTCTTTTATTGTATTTGTCACACACCTAGATGGTTTAGTTGCTACAATATTACATTAGATGAGTACAATTTGATAATAATATCATTGTAGCATTTAGCTTCAACTATGTATGTTTTGTAGTTCCAAGTAATTAAAGTGGCTCCTAATCAACTAAGAAGGCATTAGAGAGTGTATTGGTTTTGCATTTGTATTTATTTTAGATTATATAATTTGTGATTAGTTTGTAGTATTCAATGTATTATATATAATAATCTTTATTTATCCAAATTTTTTCATGTAATATGGTATTGGATGCCAAATCTTATTGAATAAATTTAGTTTAGTTTGGTTAGTATTTTTTCATCTATTGGAATTATTTCATTAAATTTCAAGTCGAGTCTTGTCAGTGATTTTGAAAGAAAAAAAAATTATTATAAGAATTTGCTTAGCTATAGTAATTTAGCCATTTTAATAAAGCTTTAGGATTTTTTTTACTTTCACACTTATACTCTTGGATTTCCTCTTTGTGATGTAAAAGATAGCTTGACTTATTTTGTGTAGATTTCTAATCTTTCCTTAAAATTTTGTTGGTTGTGCATTTATATTTGGTTCAGATGACACACTTTGTGATTGATTTGTAGTACTCAATGTATTGTATATAATGATCTTTGTTTAAATTTAATTTAATTTAATTTAATGCAATTAAACCATAGAGGTTGGAAATTTATATATTTGAAGAAGCTATTTTATAAGTAAAATTTTTAGAAGCCAAAAAAAACTATTATATTATATTATAAAATAGGTATTACATAAAAAATAAAATATCATATTATTAAATATTAAAATTAATCCCTAAAATATAAGAAAAAAAAAACTTATATAATCCTAAAAGATCAAAACATTATTTTATATAAGCATGCATTAGATATTGCATGGATGGAAATATTTATGTTAATATGTTTTTTAAAAAGCTTTCTAAGATTATTTTATGGTTTTAAAAAATAATTAAAGTTAAATTTAAATTTTTTAAGATATGTAGCAACTATAAAAAAGGGATTAAAATTTGGTTTATAAACTATTACAAATATTATCTATTCTTTGAAATTATATTTGTATATTTTATTTTATCTCAATATATTTCAAGATAAAATTTTAAATATAGTTTTTTTAATATAATTTTTACATATGAATAGGGATGTAGAGTAATTATCAAGTACATACAGTTGATAATATAGTTTAGAAATATATAGTTATTTTTAGCTTTTAAAGTTGGCTCAGCAAAGTCTCTAATACAAATCTAAAAACATTGAAAACAGTTCTAATAAAAACAAATTCAAATGCGTACTAAACTGAAACATTGATATATATATATATATATATATATATATTTATTTATTTAATTTTTTTGATTAATTAATATTATATTTTGAGGAGCCATATTTCATCCAGAACATAAAACATAGATAATTTCT